>NW_022589730.1:3785156-3820156 GCF_004348235.1 Phoca vitulina
CACCATCACTATTGCCACCATCACCACCACCACCATCATCACCATCATCACTATCATCACCACCACCATCACCATTATCATCACCATCATCACCATCATCACCACCACCACCACCACCTCCACCACCATCATCATCACCATCATCACCACCACCATCACCATTATCATCACCATCATCACCACCACCACCACCATCTCCACCACCATCAGCACCATCAAAACCATCACCATCAGCACCATCACCATTATCACCATCACCACCATCTATGAGTTGCTAGCACAATCATCCTTCCTGAGTTCACTGTGAGCCAATATAAGGAGGGAAATCCTAAATGGATACCCCAGGACAATGTTCTTCAAACTGAGAGCTATAACTCCTTAATGGGTCATAAAATCAATTCAGCAGCATTTTTATAATGGGATAGAATATACAGATCTTTCTTTGACTTACAATGGGGTTACATCCTGATTAAATCCATCCTAAATTGAAACTATCATAAGTCGAAGATGCATTTAATACAATTGATATACCAAACATCACAGCTTTGCCTAGCCTATGCTGAACGTGCTCAGAACATTTTCATTAGCCTACAGTTGGGGGGAATAAAGTGCCTGTGGGTATCAGATACTGGCTAGTACACCCTGAAGATGCCATTTCAATACAAAATATATGTCAGTGGGGGAGTGGGGCTTGCAGAGAGGACTGTGACAGTGTGTACCACGCACTCTCCATCAATTCATCCCAACAATTCATCCCAAGTTGTGATCGTGGAGGAGCACAGATGGAGGGCCACCGCACTAGTGTTCCCACGCCATGAGAATCCTGCAGACACCTTGTGTTGCACCTGTGTTAAAGAGCAGGCAGGTCCTATGAGTAGATGCTAGCTGCCTCCAGGGGCACACTGTGCAGGGAGCTCCTCCTCTCTTCCTGCACGAATAATAATGTCTGGTGCACCGCTCTCTCCAGACGCCCCCGTTAATGATGACAACAGCCGGCACTTACAACGGTGCTGTGTGCCTGATCCCATTCTGAGCACATCAGCTGTCTTAAAGCACTTGCTCCTCACAGTTCCATCATTTTACAGACAAAGAAACTGAGGCAAATGGCGTGCCTCAGCTAGGAGGTAGCTGAATTTCTGTGACCAAAGGGACATGCATAAAGCAGCTGAAATTAGGAGTGTTGTTTGAATCTATGAGGATAAGGAACGGAGAATACAAATTCGACCAGGGACTGGGGGTGCTCTGGGATTACACTGTCTACAACAGAGACACCAAATCAGACAGAAATAGTCCAGAATCAAAAGCAAAGACTTTCATTACTTATCTACAGATCCCAGCCATTTTTTTCTGCTAACATAGAGCATCTAAAGGAACTTAAGACTAAATTTTTTTAAATGAACAATTTCCTAGATTAGTAACTTACTAAACATCTTCAGTCAATAAACCTTAAAAACATTTTCTCATAGGAAGCACTTACTCTTAGGAATAAGTTAAATTCTCACTTCCTGTGCTTAGTCCTAGTCAAGATTCTGGAACATCAGCCGAACTGTGTGCTTCTTTTTCGCACATGATGAGAAGCATGGTTTAGAACAGCAATAAAAATGATCCATTACTTAAGAATAGTTTAGCAGCTTCTATATACATTAAGAGTTTTGGTAAATGTTTCAAATGCATTACTGCGGAACACAAGAAATCACGTGTCTTTGGGGTCTTGAGTGATCTGTCAATGAAGGGGATTAGTTCATTAATGATCTCCCAACTGAAGCCCAATTTGATCAAGTGTTTTAACTGAATTGTTGAAAACTGCAGCAAAGAGCAGTTTGGGTTCTTTCATGAGGGATGCAGATATAAGTGGGTATTTCATATACACCTTTGAGGCAATAAATATACATCACCACTACTTTCTGATAAATAGGCAATAAAATAAAGTTATCTAGATATTTTTAAAAGAATAGCATCTCACCATAAGTCTGTCATAAGTAAATTATTTCATCTGAAATGTTACAGCTCAAAGATAAAGCAAAAGTCTTGATTTCAAACAGAAAAATGCCTCTTCTGACCTCACTAGCTGTGTTTATATGTGGGAAAAGGGCAGGTGAAAATGCACACTATTGGTGGGTTTCTGTATATACATTAGATGTGCTGCTTTAAAATTATAGAAAGATCCCATATTGCATATAACCATGGAAATTACTAAAATCACTAAAATTTTAGGAAAAAACAGTTTACTTAGAGAATGAGATGTTTTTTCTCATAATTCTTCCACCTAATTCATGAATCACTAAAACAATGACTACATGATAATGATGTTTCTAGAAGATTCCAGTGAACTGTCCTTAAATTATCAGTTCTGGCTTTCATCCTAATCACTAATTCACAGATATTAAAAATCTGCCCCCACCCTATTGTATTTTTAAAAGGAGAAAGCAGAAACTCTCTAGTAAAAGCAACAGCAACACATCTTATTTTAAGCCCAGGAAAAGCAGACTCAATTTGGGATCTGGAATCACCCCACGGACACGTGACCTAATATGGGTTATGTGGTTCAGACGCCTCTGTGACCCAGCTTGTCTGCTATGACCAGACCCGAGACACGTCAGTCAGTCTGATCTCTGGTCTTTAATGACTCAATATTACCAGTGCACAAGGAGAAACAACTTTGTAATTGTTTGAGAAATGGAACCTCACTGATAGTAATATCATAATGCCTATCAATGATCAGCAACACGCCTTTTGAAAATGAATTCTCCTTAAAGAAATCAGACTTCCTTACTGATTGCATAGTTACATTGACAATAGGTCTTTTTTGAGGAATTGCTATTACTTAAAACATAGAAATATCAGTTTCTATTGAAATACACTTAGTTGCCTATTTAAAGTCATTTGAGTGTCTTTATGCATTGAAGTGTTATCGTCCATGCCTTGGCCAATATCCCCATGAAAATAGCTCCCAAATTAAATTCCTAATAAATTAATAATTCACCTTCATTAAGTAATTTAATTTCTTTAGTGAGCAATAAATAGTTCTTGTGACATTCTCCTAGGACAGAAGTTCAAATGTTATTTTTCTTCATTAGCTCAGTCTCCTCCTGAGCACAAGAAGTAAAATACACAAAAGGGGGTCTACTTGTTACCTTCCGTGTTTGTAACCCAGTTGCCACTGTAACAATTCTGCCTGAATCGGTAGCAACCAAACAATTCGGGCGGCTATTTTCAAAGTTCTTTCTTAGAAATGTTAGAAACTAGACCTCACATAGGTACCAAAAAATACAAGTAGCATTTTCCTAAGATTATTTTTAGATACTGTATCATATGTCAGATTTCATTTCTACATTTTAAGAAGGGGTAGTTGGCTTATACTGTATCCCCAGTCATGTCAGGAAAAAAAAGAAAAAGAAAAAAGAAAAGAAGAAAGATTGGTGAAAATAGAAAAGTTCCATGGAAGTGTAAACAGTATACCTATATTTAGCATTATTTGTTTCCTATTGAGCTAAGGGTACCCTGGTGGTCAAATTCGCACATCTTGATAACACTGTCTCCAGTTCCTTCAGACAGTGCACCCTGCACCTCACCTCCACCCAGTGTGCAAATGGAAAACCTGGAGGTGAACTGGCTGAATGGGCAGCTGTGGGTGTAGTCAGACCCACATGAGCTGAAACAACACAGTGGTGCTCCCCTGTTCCCAAGGCGGGAGCTCAGAAAGCATCCCAGATGGTGGGGGAGATCGAAAGGAAATAGGCATGGCAGAAGAACAGAACCAAATAGTTTCCAGCCAAATCAACTTAAAAATATATATACATTAAAACAGATGCAGAAAGCAGACTTAACCATTGTGAAATTATACGCAAAAGTGTTTCCGAAAAATACAAAAAGAATTTCTCCCATCAATGATTTAAAATATATTGTTGACTGAAAACCACAAGTATTTAGGACCCATGTGGGTAAGCTGGGTGTTCTGGATAGTTGAAGGTTTACTCTTTTAAGCAGAATTTTAAAAAAATGTTTAAACCCTGGAAAATCTACATAAAATGGACATGCTTTTGCCACATTACTCGAAGTATACTGTACACAATTAAAATTTGCCTGACAACTAGATATAAAAACCGTGAACAGTCAGTACCGACCACAAAGGGGCAGAGAACAATTCCATTTCCAAGCCTGCAACGCTGTGTTTTTCATGGGATTCATTCTTTTACAACAGGTCCCCCCCCCTTCCTCTCCCTTACTATTCGGTCCTCTGCTATCACTTCTCACTGTTATCTGTGTGTTTTTCCTCACTTCCAATTTGCTACTGTTAATTTGCAGTGGCCTAGGACAACAGATATTTGTGACTATTAGAACTGTGTGTAACAGAAAAATAAAATTCACACGGGGAGGGAAGACCTAGAGATACCGTCTATTAATACATGTATGAACTCAGCGCATGGACTTTGATGCCTGATGTCCTTTCATCCCCTCTGATTCTTCACTCTGCCCCAGAAAAATAAAGACTGCAATTAACTGGTTTCTAGATAGGTGAGGTTTTACTCTTTCAAAAACGATATACATATATACTTATGAATGTCTCAAAGCCGTATTTATAGCTGATCACATTAAGCCCCCCGAGTCCCACCAAGCAAGAAGCATTCCCTTTCCATAGGTAGGGGCGACGCAGGGTGGTAGGGAGGGGACCGTAACGTATTCTAAAAGCTGAACGAAGACACAACTGTTAATTCCAAATTATTCTACCGAATACAACACATCAAGATTTAATTTTCATTTTAAAACTAAATAGAATCATGAAAAAAGAAAAACTATTTTACATTGACCATGGGAGATTACCCAAAAAGCATACATATTTCAGTAGATGTTACCCCAGGCCCAGGCCCAGGCACTGGAAGATTTTCAGGATATTCAGCAAGAATTAGGCGTGAGCAACAAAAAATAAACAATACAAAGGCAAACCCGTGTGAGTTTTTAAGTTTTTAAAGATTTATGCACTGTCACCAGATAACACTGAAAAAATGTGTATGTAAAGTGGCACATTCGGCAGCTACGTGCCAAAGCCCAGCCCTAAAACTGAAGACTGGGTGAATCAGAGAGATTGCATTATGAACACACTTTTTAAAAATCAGGTCCTCTCCCTTCCTCACCCCCTTATTCCAGTAGGGCGGTGTTTATATTCAAATAGAGTCCTTCGCACTCTTTCTCCATGTTTAAGGCCCTTTGCCTGCCAATTCACTCTGAAAAGACTTCACTTTTGAAGCAGCCAGCCTTCACAGACGTGAAGATGGTTTCCTTTTCAGGCTAAATAGTCCCAATATCTGCCTAACCCTCCACCAGCAGAGGGAAATCTCCGCTCCCCGGCTTCCCCGACAGACAGCACTCGGGGTGTTCTCATCCTCAGTGATTTATTTGCAGAAGATGCTCGAAGGCATCTTTCTCAACTGATATTTGACTTTAAAAAAAAATCCAAAAATTTTCCAACATTCATCAATGTTGATGAGCTGTTTTGTTTTTGTTTTTTTTCCTAAAAGAAAAAAGCTACAAGAGAAGGTAGCAATAAAAAAGTACTAAAATCTAGGATGGATCTACTGTATGCAAAGGTAAACAACAGCATGTGCTGATACAGAAAACTTGCTAGAAAGTTATCAAAAATCAGTAGCTTTCCAATACACCAATAATAACCAGTTAAAACAGAACAGAAAAGTAACTCCATTCATGAGAGCAACAACCCAAACTAAACAAACGAATAGCCTAGAAGACAGCGTCAGGACAAAAAACAGTGTCAAGGGCCCATGTGAAAAATCCACAAGTATTTGTGGTATTATTATTTTTTAAGTATTATTTTTTAAGCTGACAAAAATGGTTCCAAAGTTCCTCTAATACAGAAGAATAGAAAAAAAAAATTCTTTGAAAAAAGAAGAAGAAGGGGTACAGGGAGTGGATAGAAAGCTCTTAGATTGTTTCAAAATATATTACATAGCCACAGTAATTAAAACGGGAAGGGGGGGTACAAGTCAGGAATAGACAGACTGCTTGTTGAAATCACAGGGAAAGCTGAAGATACAACCCCAAATATATGCTAGAACTCCGTGCACAATGAAGGAGCATCTGCAAGAGAATTCCGTGGAGAGAGGACAGATCATTCAGTACACAGAGCTGGGAAAACCGGCTATTTGAAAACAAATAATAAAGTCAGATACCCACCTCACACCATATGCCAAAATTAATTTCAGATATACCAAATATTTAAATATAAAAAAAATAAATCCATAAAAGTACTAGAAGACAATAAAACTGGATATTTACATCATCTTGAAGGTTGGAAGGCGCCTTTTAAACATTACTTCAAAGGCAGAAACTATGCAGGAAAGGACCAGAAAACTATTTATTAAACTAAATAAAAACAACTCAGTCCATCAAAAAAAATTGCCATAACCCAGGGAAACACATAGTGCTGGTGGGGCTGAAAATGTACACGGCCTTTCCAGAAAGCCAGTTGGCAGTATATATACCAAATAATTTAAAACAGCCAAAACCTTTGACCTAGTAATTCTACTTCTGGGAATTTATCAAGGAAATGATGATACTATTGCCAAGATATACATACAGAGATATTAATTACACAGTTGTTTACATCTGTGAAACTGAGCAAGAACGAAATTTCCAACAATGGTTGACTTCTCAACTAAATTGTGCATGTCAATAAAATGGGATGCTATGCAAGTACTTAAAATGACAAAGCAGGTCTAATATAACATGGTAAATGTTATGAACTAAAAAATAAGCTACAAAACAAAATATGTAGGAAGAAACCACTTTGGTAAAAATACATGGGAAATACTTATATGTATATATTTGCATAGGAAAAGATCCAGAAGAATATACACCAAAATATCAACTTTGGTTATTTCTAGAGGGTAGGATTTCAAATAAGCTTCAACTATTTTAAAATTTCTTTTTCTCTAAGATATATATATATCTTGAAGATGCTCGATGCTAGATATATATATATATATCTACACACACACACACACACACATATAATCAAGACATACATATATAATCAAGATATATATATATCTATATAGATAGATAGATAGATAGATAGATAGATAGATAGATAGATATATCACTTGCATATCTCAAAAGATAACAGAAGAGGGCAAAAACTCCACAAACTAATTTTTAATGTTATACCAAAGGGTTTGCAACTATAGAAATACTAGAAAGAGGACTGAACATCCTTATTAGAACTTTTTAAATCAATAAAAAAATGAACAAAGCAATAGAAAAATGAAAAACATGGGTAAAAATAATTCAAAAGGGATTTTGTCTAATAAATACACTTGTCTAACAAAATATATGGAAAAACGTTCACCCTCACCTGGAACCCAAGAAATACAAATGAAAACAACATGGGGATACTGTTTCAAAGCTATTAAATTGGCAAAGAATTAAAAATACCTGTGTTGGCAATGGCTCAGAGGCATGAACATTTCTACGCACTATAAATGAAAAGATACCTCGATATATTTTGAGGACAGGTTCGCAATAGATACCAAGGGCTGACCAAGCAACGTCAAGTCAAAAAAAAAATTTTTTTTCACTAAAGAAATCATCGTGAAAATGTACAAAGTCATGTGTAAAAAGCTGTTCACCATTTAGTGAGTAAACTGATAAATACTACCATTACCCCATTTTTGTTTAAAAAAATATCTGTAGAGGCAAAGAAAAGAAAGTCCTAGAGGAATTCAGGTAAGATGTTCATAGTAGTCACGGTAGTCTGGGTAGTCACGAATGATGCCTTTTGGTTTGTTTATCTATATTTTACAAATTTTCCACATAACATGAACACTTACACAAAGAAGAAAATCATTTAGTAACACAGGAGTGAATTCCCCATAATTTTCTCTCAAATTAAAAAGATAAAGTAATAGTAATGGACTTCGCCAATAAAAAGAAGAAAAAATAGATGGCTGGTGAAAGCAAGGGAATAGAGAAAGACTGCAACAGGAACACAGCATCGTCTTGCAGCACACTAAACTGCTACACTCAACTGCAGGGGCCCTTCCCCTGCAAACACTCCCATATCTGGGGCACCTTCAAGTGACAGACGCTGGAGTGGGAGTCCAGAGCCCTCACCTGCCACCATCAGCCGCCCAGCCTGCCTGGGTTCATTCTGCTCAGAACACACTGAAGGAATCCCATTGAAGACCACCTCGATTCCTCCATCCCTAAATGCATAATTCCAACATGGCTAGTAACTCTGAGTTACTCCATTTGGTGATTTAGTCAAGAAACATCTCTGATGCAAAGATTCATAAGCTCATGTAGGAACTTAACACTCTGAGGAAGAGCTAAGCCAGGAGCCCTAAGCTTCTATGGAGACCAAGGAGCTCTACGGGCTCTCCTGTTGAGGGACTGTTCTCTCAGCTTCCAAGAAGGAGAGATCTTGGCAGAAGAACTGGTAAGATTGAATGATCCATTTATTCGTTGGCTGGCTGGTTGTCCATCCAACTCATTCACTCACCAAAAATTTACTCCGGGTCTACTGTGCATTGGGTACCATGCTGGGCAGCAGAGGCAAAGGGAAGGCAGCTCCAATCTCAAGGTGCCCTCACTCCAGCAAGCAAGACAGACATGGTGCAACAGGGCCAGACTCCGGGAACAGAGGTGGGTGCGTCCTGGCAACAGCGCTGGAAGGAAAGACCCCTCAAGTGGCAGGAACTCAGTGCGGAGAAGTTCTTTCAGGTACGCAGTTGGGGCAGGAGGCCCCAAGGGAACAGAGTATAAAAGCAAAGCCTGCGATTCATCGCTGATGGATGGAGAAGCAGGAAGGAGACCCAGGTGGAGTGCAGGGCAGAGCCCAGGACAGAACAGAGCCTGCTTCTAACCCCACCCCTTCACTTCAGAGATGGAGAAACTGGGGCCTGGGCAGGATACATTCATTTCCGAGGACCCACAACTGGGATGTCGCAAAAAACTCAGGATTCTTAAGCTTTTCCACGACAGTGTTCCCCGGGATCACTATGGGAAGAGCTACAGGTAAGACTACCCTGGTGAGGAATATCTGAGCTGTTCACCCAGCATTAAGTGACCAAGCAAATTTGGGGGTGTGGCGGGAGTGGGGGGAGTCCCCTGTAGAGACGTGTGCAAAGACAGCACAACCAGAACCTGGAGACCCAGGAGTTCTGGAGCCTGGGGGAAGGCAGGTGCCAAAAAGCCTCTGAAGTTTTACCCTCGAAGAGGCTGTGAACAGAGAAGTAAGGAGGGGAGCAGAGCCAATGGGGAGCGGCGAGGCCCCTGGGGAGCAGCACTATGTGTACTAGTTCTGCCTACAAGCAGGGGGCAGCCACCAGGCCTCCTAACCGGACCACTCCTGCCCCTCTCATTCAACAAGCTGCAGGCGTGGGGATGGTTCCCTCCGGACTGGAAAGCATGTACGCATCCTCCAAAACAGAAAGGGCTTGTCCTTAAGCCCTCTGGTGTGCAACTCCACCTGCTTCTTAACACACCAGATTTCTGAGTCCTTGCTTCTGCTGTTACGTCTTAATGGTCTACAAAGAAATTCTCAGCTTCATCACACAAGACTTAGCAAGGAATGCAGACCCTATAGAGCATAATTAAATGATCACAGTTTCTGAAGTTGGACACACTAGACCAATCTGACTGTATTATTAACAGGAAAAATATAATTAGGCAAGTAAATATATACATATATGTCATATTTAATTGAAACACTAGCTTCCTATATAAAACGGACTCCAAATGAGAAAAAAAATACATTTCTTAGAATTTGTAGTTTTTCTATTTTCTTTTACTTCAAGCCTCCATTAATATAGGCCAATTAACTCCCAACTGTATTTACAGAAATAAATTAATAGTTTTAGTCTCTACATTTCTGAGTTCATTATTACTCACTCTCCCTCATCATGATAAATAATCTTTGAATCACATGTAATGATAAAGGAGTATCGAAACAATCCCAGATTAATGCCTGAAATACACACATGAAAGTGAGCATAAAAGAAATACGTGGACCCAAATCTAGCACTTTCTATACTAACCTAGGGATGAATATATTTCTATCACATTCCACATGAACTTCATGTCATGATATTTCTGAAGGGAGAAAGTCTTCATTAAGAGCCAGCAGAATTATGAAGTTGGACCCCAAGTAAGAATTTGACACTTGAACGAGAATGCAGTCATTAAAGGTGCTGATACGGTGATGAGCCACGATTCGGACGCTGTCCCTGAGCATGATGGACGTCCTGTCTGGTGAGTGCATGCATATTTTTCAGGGCTAGAAACATTTTTGTAAGCTTGCATATACTTTTCATAGCTATCCTCAAAAAATAGTTCTAGGTGCTTTCTGTTGTTTGAAATTTCTCCCCACTCCTCAAAAAATACATTTGATTACTGCCCTTATCTTTATATCTTAGAAAACAGAGTTCTGTTTTTCTGGGTTTTAAATGCAGCCGGAAGTCTAGGGTTTACTTTCACTTTGCCGGCACCGTGGCTCTGAATAAATAAAATCCTTAGCTATCACCCTTTTCCATTAAAATGAACAGGAAGTTTTAAAAAAAATGGTAAAGTCTAAACATTTCAAATGAGCACCGCAACAAGTACATTTAATGATAAAGTCGCCCCTATCTTTCACACTTCAGAAGAAGGACAAAGCTGCTATTTCACGGCTCTGTGGGTGTGTGGCTACTCTTCTGTTTCCCTAATTATGCTAAACACAGAGAATATTAGCAAAAGTGCAAAAACGGCATGCCCTCTGTATCAGAGACTGCTTTCCCAGAAGAGCCCTCACAATGCAGACACAACGAGGGGAAAGATGCTTCCCAAACTGAAATTGCAGGGGATGATTATTTTCAAAGTAAGGTAACTCAGGAGGCAAGGCAATCCGTGCACTGAAGCTCACATCTGTTTTAAGTCATAAAGGCCATTAGATCTTGTGGGTTGTGCAATCTGCGATTCAACCAACTTCCTACAAAAGCCTGGAGAAATGGCATCTTGAGAAGCAGGGGTGCCTCGGCCGCCGGGGGTGGAGGGGAAGCAGAGCCCGGGCAGCCGCTGGAGGAGAGGCGGCAGGCTGCACCGCCCGGCTGCAAACACAAGGTCACGGCCGCGGCGTGGCCGACCTGCGGCACCTGCGCCAGGTGCTTCATCCTCAGCAAACACGGGCATCTGGTGAAGGTGGGGAGCAGGCAGCGGGCCGAGGGGACCGTCAGAAAAGAAGCTGCCCGCTCACCGGCCCCGTGTGGCGCACCCACCAAAGCCCTTCCTGAAGACGACATTGTGTCCGGGCGCCTCCATCTACTGGAGCCAAGATTATGAAGAAGCCATATATACCACCAAATTACTGCGGGCTCAAACTTGGAATAAATCCTCCCGTCCCTCGCTCGCCGCAACATCTCCAAGCAGAGCTTCAGTACTCCATTACTGTGAATGTTCTTTGGCCCACAGCAAAAAATATTGACAAAATTCCGCTTTGAAGACAGTTATTGTCTCTGTATACTTGATAGCAGCCTTCAGAACTTCACCTGCTAGCATTAAATTCTTGAGTTTGGAGGAAAGGAGAGAAAATTTGCCACATCTCAAGCTCTTCTGCTGTAGCAGCAGCAGATCAAATTATTCTTTCAATTAAACTAGTTTTGTGCCTAAAAGAAAAAGAGGCCACGGGTTTTTAATTTTTCCCCACACACACAAAGAATCAAAGGCATCACCTCTTCTAAACCCTGCGAATCGGACATGATCTAAATGGCTTAGTATTCGTGGATAATACAGCTCATAAAATTAAATCTACTATCAGAGATTTCAGTAGCACTAATTGTGTGCTCTGAGCTCACAGGCAGCCGAGTAACGGACAGCTCTGCACTGGGGCACATTTCGACGGACCTGATGAAGGGCTCCACACACACACACACACACACACACACACACACACCCATCCAGGTCTGTGTGCCAACATCACAGAAATCCGCAGTGCCCCATCAGGGTTTAAACAGAGGTCTGGGACTCCCAACGTCACCCCCATGTCCCTGAGGCGAGGAGGGACGCCCCACGGAAGCCACAGCACCTCCTCTTCTGCCTTTGCCACCCGACGCGCCCACGTTGCTGATGCTGTGGCAGGCAGAGAGACAGCCCTGCACAGCCCCTGCATCTCGGCCGACTTCCTGCCCGAGGACTGGATCCAATCTTTCGCAGGAAATGCCCGACTCACACGTGCTCGGTGCTGGACTTTCTCTTCAAGACGTCTGCTTTAAGGGAAGTAAAAATTTGAAACACCCATTTTGGTGGGATACTTATAAGGTAAGGATGCCTCACCAGCTGGTGGTGGTGGACAGGGTGTGCACACATTCATGGGGGCGGGGGAGTGCTCCAGAACATGGATTTTGTTTCAGAAAACCGCCTAAATAGAAGTCAAAGACAAAGGCTAGCTGAGATATAACACTCAGAATTATCAGGACACTGAGTATAAGAAAACAACTTTTCTCTGTTCTGGTATACACGGTGGGCAGCGTACGGAACTTGGCATCATGTGCTGGGTGCCGTGATCAGGAAGAATTTGCGACAGAATGTGAATGGCGGTCCCTTTCCAATGAGGAGCTGTCCTCTGGTACATCCCCGGACAAGACAAGAATTTCCCAAGCTTGAAACACGAATCTGTAGTTTCAGCAAACAGACTGCATAGGGCCAAACGGGAGACACCCTGCGATCGAATACATCAGAACGAAATGAGAAACCAAAAATCCAGCAGTTCTAGAAAGTCCGTATGCTTATGGTTATGGTAAGGAGACAGTTCACGTCTAGATCAGTGAATCTGAAAAGCCTAATCTTCCCTTCTTAGTACAGCTTCACACGCTGAAATACAGAAAGCACGGTGCAGTCCCATAAAAGCTAAAAAGGTATTTTAAATATCAATATAATAGCTTAAAATTAACATTCACATACCCCTAAAAATCCAGGTTCCTTAACAGGAACTTTACAAAGAGAGACCCCTGCAAAGTGTTTTACTATTTCCGTAGCTCTAGGTAGTACTGGCTATCTTCCTGAATCCAACTTCTCAAAATACCAATGTGGAATTCACCTCCTCCCTACTCCTCTCTGTTTTACCTAAAGGCACAAAGTAAATCCAGTTTCTCTTCACAGATTGTAGGCCTGGTTTTAATTTGTGCAATAGTCCTTTTGATAACAATGCCTAGTTAAAAACATCCATTAAAAGTCTGTAGCAGGCATTTAATGGAAGGAAAATCTAATAGGGTTCCACTGCAACTCCTTCATTAACTTTTAAAAGAATTCTCTCCTATGGTGTTAGCAGACATGCACACACGCACACACACACACACACACACACACACACACACACACACAGGGCGTGAGGAACAAAGAGAGACAGACAGACAGAGATGGAGGTGGGGAGAGAGAGGACGGGAGATGGAGACCAACAAAAGGGGCTTTCGCATATTCAGGGCTGGATTATTAATCTTTGAAAAGAACGTGGTCAAATAATCTCTGCTTTTTCAGATACCTTTACCAACTCCTAGTAAGCTAAGACCTCCTTTTGTAACTAGTATCCACTGTCCCCAAGTCATAAAAGCGCGACTCGGGGACACAGGCCTGAAGGCAACATCATACCAAGGCCGTCCGAGCGCGGGGCACCCAGCGCGCATCCTTCACCGGGAGAAAAGGACTGAAACGGGCCCGAGATTGGCCAAACCAAACAGCCACGAAGAGAAGAAGGCCTACAGCCGCGATGCTCTGACCGACGCGTGCTCTGCTGGAGAAAGCCAGCCTCCCGCTCGTCCTCCACTGGTCAACCGAGGAACCACATCAGGCTGGCAAGGGCGCCTCGTGTTCCCACCGGTTCCTCCGGCACGTGGATGACACCCGGCGGGACGGTCGCCCATGGTAGCTGGCCAGCCGGATGCGGTGCGCACAGGACAGCCGGAGTCCTCTGCCCTCGGCTCCGTGTTCCTTCCTGCCCCTCAACAAGCTTCTGTCCCTCACCTTTTTCCCAACGTAGAACCTCATATTTACTATAGTATGTCTTCATTTATTAGAAACGTGTCTTGATTTACTGTGATTTCTTGTCTGTGCTCTGGTTCCCAGGCTGTGTGGGATTTGAATGGTCTGGCCCTGGCCCTCTTTTTTCCATCAGCCCTGCCCCTTCCAAGACCCTATTCTGTGTCACACCAGAGAGCCTGCACGAAGGCCCTATTAATAATTTTAAGAAAAGACAAAACCATTCAAATTAAACTCAAAGGAGAACTGTGTACATAGAAAATGCATTGGGGAAAAAAGAAAAAAAAAACTTTTTGGACTCCTGGGCTAATTTAGGATGGGTTACCAGTGATTTATGTTGTAAGTGAAACTATATGGCGTCTGTCCTTCTCCTAAATCTGAACATTCCCCAGCTATTCCTACTGAGCCTGCTAACAAAGGCCGCTGCAAACAGGGCCACTACTCACAACCACAAATGCAGCAACTGACCACCTGATTCAGAGACCATACGCAAGTCCAGCAAGAGGTAAAGTGGGGCCTACAAGGCCTATGTCGTCCCTGAGTGGCCCTTGGACCAACACCATCCTCAGAACCCCAAGGAAAGGGGTCCGCCAGGACCACAGCCAGGACAACCGCCAGCCCTCACAGGCCTGCCCCCACGCCTGTCCTGCGGACAATGCCATCCAGTGTGGGCCCCCCGGATGCACGACCCCCTTCCCTGCCCCGCACTGGGCAGCCGAATCCACTGCCGGTGAGGCCCTTGTGGTAGAGGGGAGCCACCACTGGGGAGGAAAAGGGCGAGACCCATCAACATGAGGGACAGATCTACCTCCGGGCAGTAGGTGCGAGCTGCTGGGAAGCCAAGCAGAGGGCCGTGAGCTGCGCCCCTTTGCCCCACCTTCCATTTTAAGTGGCTGCTCACTGTTGAGCTGCCCGCGCCCCCTTCACCACCAAACCTAACAAGGGCCACTCCGTTAGCACTTGCCCTGTAGATGCTGGACCACGTCACAGCTGTGTGGTACCTCCACTGGGCACAGCTCTCGGCAGCTGCCCTCCGGACCGACGAGGATACACTATAACCCAGTTAAGTGGGAGGAACATTTTGCTCTTCGGTCATCAAATGTCACGGAAACACTCCACATAATTAATGCGCCACTCATTTACTGACCCCAGTTTGTTTCAAGATGTTTCAATGAATCACAGTAGTGCAACTTTCTCGAGCATGAGCTATTGGGGGACCCTTCCTTTGTATCCCCCTCCCAGATGGTCACGTTGTAGGCTCCTCACAGCTGATCTGTAAGCACCTACCCTTCCAGTACAAGTCCATGAAGATGGGTCCATTCCTTCCTGTCACTGTGGGACTAGCAATGGCCCCACACAAACCCCCGAGGGGCGAGATGGCACTTTCAGTCATTCGTTATCAACAATCAAGATACCGGTTATCAATAGCGAATATTTGCAAAGCACGCTGAGCCCACGCATGACTCACAGTAGGCTGTATCTCTACCTCCAATCTTCAATAAAAGCTGCTGCACAAATGAGAAGGCATGATCTTCTCCTACAGTGGGTTGAAAAGCCCCCCCCCCCAAATTCGTGTCCTCCTGGAAACCCACACTGTAACTTTATTCGGAAATAGGGTCTTTGTAGATATAACTGGTTAAGTTGCAATGAAGTCATCCGATTAGGATGGGTCCTAAGTCCAGTGATTGGTGGTTTATAACCAGAGGAGAGAGCACTCAGGCACAGGGCAGACAGACACACAGAGGAGGAGGCCACGTGACGATGGGGGCAGACTGGAGGAACGGCGTCATAAGCCAGGGTTCACTCAGGATTGCCGGGAGCCACAGAAAGCTGGAAGAGACGAGGAAGGATTCTCCCCAGAGCCTTCAGAAGGAGCATAGTCTCGCTGACCTCTTGATTTCTGATTCTAGCCTCCAGAACTGCGAGAGAATGAATTTCCATTGTTGTAACTACTGGCTTAACTATTAAATTCCCTCTAGGTTTTAATTTTTACTTATTTGTTATGAGCTTCACGGAACAAGGAGAAATCAAAGCAGTTAGGTAAGGGAATCACAGGCGAATGGAATAGATGCTAGTTGCCCAATTATACAGTGAAATGTGTGGTCCTTAACATCTAGGGGGATTGTCCCACCTGCAAGCACACACCTCCACAGTCCCTGACCTGGGGAGGAGGGGAGGGAGGGCAGACCTACCACCCTGGTCTCCATTCAGCAAAGTAAGTGGCCAGCCGAGAGCCGGGCCTTGGCCAGCGAATCCTGAGCTGCAAGCTCGGGACAGGGCTATGGTTTGTGAAGGGGAGGGAAGGGGACGGTGCACACCTCTTCTAATTCCCAGAAGTGTCACAGGACTGTCGGGCCAGACCACCCACCCCACCCCAGAATCTGGAACCCACAGATCCAAATGTTGCGGAACACTCAAGCCGCGTCCTGGAGAGGTGACCCATGTCCCTGGAGAACGTGATGTGCTCACTACTATTCCTGGCACGAAAAACAATAAGCACTCAGTAAATATGGGTGGATCAATGACAGGGAGAAACTGTCAGCAGAGTAGCCCACAGGAGAAGCTACCCCAGCCAGGCCGCGTCCTGCCTAGTGGGCGCAGGTGCCCAAGCAGACGTCACTCGAGCACTGTCTTCCTACCTCAAAACCCTCGCTTAAAATCGGAAAACACGCAGTAAATGAGCCGCTGTTCTGAATGCGTTAATCTAAATAGCAGGTTTGACTGGCTGTTAAAAATTACTGAGCGACTCCGAAGATCAAAATTGAGTAGGTTTGTGTTTTGTGATGGTTACAGAATTGTGGGATGGGATCCTTTAGTTGAAGTAACTTACAAGAGGGGAGAAGAGAAAGCACTAGCACCTGGTGAGTGCCCCTGAGCAGCGTGGAAGGCTGTCCCCAGAGAGGATGCCGTGGGCCACATCCTACTGTGCAAGCCAGGTTAGCCCACAGGACTCCCGTCAGGGTGGGCAGCAGGGGGGCCACGTCTTCACTCAAACAGGAATCTGTGGTTCGCGGCCAAGGCTAGGGGAGAAAACACACATGTGCACGGGGCCTGGCACGACGATCCCAGCAAAGAGCTAATGCAGCACCAGGGGCCCGACGCCTGGTCCAGGGTTCCGCACGGAAGGTGGCAAGACGCGCCAGTCACTGGACCATTCGGGTCCTCACAGGACCTGACCCATCTGCAAACCACGAAGTTTCTCAGGAACGCTAGGACACTGGAACTTTTACACACATTCTCAAAATATCTCATACAAATTCCAAACTTGGCCAAAAAAAAAAAAAAGTAGCAATGTCTCTCTCTCTCTCTCTAAAAGCCAAGTCATTGTCCTTGAAATTTGCAGAGTTATCACTTTTGGGGGGAAGTGACGTGCTGGAAACTGTGGACAAGAGAGAAAGAGCGGGCAGCCTTTAAAGACCCCCTACTGAAGACAGCAGCATACGAATTTAGGTTTGCTTGGTAAAATGACACTTGACTTGTTTAGACTTTACACCCTCCAAAGACATTCCTACTTAAGGTCAACAGTGTACAGCTTATCTTTAAAGGGTCAGTCCTACCAATGGGCTCAAGCACGAGCGTCAGGCCTGTTGACCCTGTGAGGTCCATATACCGGCAACACGGAGCCAAGCCGGGCAGGGGCCACGGCCACACCCGGCCCCCGACGCACGGCACTCCAGAAACACCGGGCTCCTCAAAACTGGGGAAACTGATACCAGGCTTTCCCCCTGCTGTGCAGAGCACGTTTTCCTCATAGTTCATGCTTCTGAGCCTCTTCCTTCTAACTGAAGTGTATATATATCCCAGGCAGGGAAGAAGACAGGTAGAATCTATTTACAAAAAAAAAAAAAAGGAACTGAGACTTTATTCTCAAAAAGATACATTCAAGAGAGTGAGAACTTTCTTGTAGCTGGCAGTTTAAAATGAAAGTTTAATTACGCAAATTAGAATTTTTATAAAAAGCTATTTTCATAATTTTATCATTTTTATAACGATCCTGTAACTCTGTGATGATGAAATTACGTAGTATTTCGCATAACAACATGTGCTTCTTCATAGAACAAGCTCCCAGTCAAGGTGTCTGTATTCTTCCATAATGAAATCATTACACGGCCACGCTTTTTGGGGAATGACAAAAAAAAGTTTCTTTCAAGAGTTCAAAAGGAGCTGAGCTTTGAGGCTCCCTTGAAATTTTAATTAAAAAAATAATAAATAAATAAAATGTTAGGATTGAAATATCAACTATTCCTTTAATTTACAGCATTATGTCATTAGACAGGGCTCTAAACAGGGAGGTTTGTATGACGCCCCCGAAGCCTCAGGCCCCTTGCTCGTGCTGGCCCCTTCTTTGGCGCCCTAGGAATCCCTGTGGCCTCTGACCCTCTGCAAAAGTAGGACACCCCACTGGGGCTGGGAGCCTGCTGTCTGAGCCCTCATCCCTGCTCCCCGCTTCCACCACCCCTCCCACTGAAGAGGCCGCCGCTGGGCCCTGCTCTAGATTTGATAAGGGGAAGCTGAGTTGGCAGCAGGTCACATGTTTCACAGACCCCACCCATCAGAAATAAAAGACCCCTCCCATGACCCATTCTGGAGGAAAGACTGGATTATCTGTCCGAGCAGAACATTTAGAAAAACAGTTAAGTCAGGAGCTAATTAATAATAATATGCTATTCTTCTGGATTTTGCCATGCTGTTCAGGTTTTTAAGACTTGTTTCTTGGGATTTCCTTTCTCGTACTAGCCACCCTCACACCTAACTTTGTGTTTATAGTTCTGGACTTCTTTTCCTAAGAGGCCTCCCCTCAAAAAACCCTGGCTCCTCCCCCTGGCACTGGACCCAGTCCACCTGGCCTCTCCGACAGGCTAGCGGACTCATTCACTCAGCCTCTACTGAGGCCCATGGAGGTTCAGAGCCTGGCCCCTGCCTTCGAGAAATACTTTTCCCTCAGGCTCACCCAGGAACACACCACCCTGCCCAGTAAACAAACCAAATACTCTCCATGTAGGCTTTCCCCCAGAACACTGTGATTTAATGATCCACTTTGCCAATTCTTGGAAATCTTAGAGCTCCCGAGGTCCCCCACTCGCACAGCAATGGGAGCGACCTACTGGGCGTCTGGTCTCGGCCAGCGGAGTCTGGCGGCACACAGTGGCTGTGGTGGGCAGCCGTGGGATGCCCCGGAGAAGCCGGTCACGGCACAGTGGGGTTACCGCCCGCTTCCTCACGGCAAATATCTGCTGCCCCCTCTCTCACACAAGACTGCCAAGTACAAACCAACCAGCAGGGAGCTTGGAAGAGTAAACAACAAAGTAAAAAACTGCTCAAGAAGGCTTCAGATAAATTAATAAGTGAGACATTTAAAAATGAGGAGTATTTCTAAAAACATGCCTAACCTTTGGAGCTTGATGTAATAGAAGTCATCCAGTCTCTCCTACAAAATAATGTTGCAGCCACCGGAGAAACAAAAACAAAGAAGTGTGTGCCCATATAAACACAGGTACACATGTAACGTGTACACATGTGAGAGGTAAGATTTTTGTTCCTACTTCATGCGGGGAGCGTGACAGCAACAGGAAAATTCACAAGTGAGGTGCAGGACCTACCCAGACATGGGGCTTTCCAAGGAGGACAGATGTCAGGGATCCTCTGATCCGCCTCCCTTGCTTTGTACCTGAGGACAACGCAGCACCGCAGCAGCTGGGGACAGAAGGGCAGGGATGACCCAGGCATCCGGAGTGCCATTCCCCACACCCCAACAACCACAAACGGACTCTGCAAGGTGCACGGCAAACACTAACACCAACATGTGGCTGGCTTCGGAGGTCAAAGAATCAGACCTACCTGGGCTTAACTTAAAAGACCGTACCCCCTTATTCTATACAACCTCATGACAATCTATGTGACCTATCCATAGATCCTTAACTTCAGGGAGCTTCACTCTGCATAACAGAGATAAGAGTAAGATCGCTATAAAAATTAAAGTACATTATACACATGTGCAGGAATAGAGTAAATTCAGTCTCTCTACACATATTTATTGAGCACCTACTACTTCCCAGGCACTGTTCCAGGTACCGTGTGTGCAACATAAACAAAATCTGTCCCCATGAAGCTTCAATTATAGAGACAATGTTCACCACTATTATTAATTTTATTATCATCAGATTTTGCTATTTGCAAAGGCACACTTAGAAGAATGCCGGACTTAATGTTTTATAACCAAATAATTAAATTTGTCCCTTAAATATGTTTTTTTATGATCTAACGTTTCCAGGCTCAAATACAACTTTGGGCTTTCTGTTATAAAGGACACGTGACCTAACAGCAGGCTTTCCACGTTCCTGTCCAGCTGTATTCCCTCCCCAGTAAGAAGCAGGAGGAGGGCACAACTGTAGAGCGGCATGTTTTAGAGAGACGAGAATTTGCTAGAATTGGGTCTGCCCAAAGAACCCAGACTGCCTACCTACCTTAGTGACTCCAGGAAAGGTCACAGGGAAGAACGTGTGAGTGCCACACACCCGTCAGATGGGAAAGGAGTGAAACACACCAACACCCTTGCAATACCAGCAGGGCCCTGGGTGGTGACCATCAGAACCACTGGGTGGTGGCCATCAAGACCACTGGGTGGTGACCATCAAGACCACTGGGTGGTGGCCATCAGGACCATTGGGTGGTGGCCATCAGGACCACTGGGTGGTGACCATCAGGACCACTGGGTGGTGGCCATCAGGACGACTGGGTGGTGGCCATCAGGATCACTGGGTGGTGACCATCAGGACGACTGGGTGGTGGCCAGCAAGACCACTGGGTGGTGGCCATCAGGACCACTGGGTGGTGACCAGCAGGGCCCTGGGTGGTGACCAGCAGGACCACTGGGTGGTGACCAGCAGGACCACCGGGTGGTGGCCATCAGGACCATCGGGTGGTGGCCATCAGGACCACTGGGTGGTGACCATCAACACCACTGGGGGGTGGCCATCAGGACGACTGGGTGGTGACCAGCACTTCTAGGACTTAACACATGCACACTATGTAGTGCACAGAATTTCTACAGAAAGATGTAGATGCAAGGGTCAAAAAGTGGAATCAGAAGAGAATATGACCAGAGTCTACACCACAGCAGGGACAGTGGTCTTCCCACCTGGATATGGAACAGCGGATTCAAAGAGGCCAAGCCATCAGAGCAGACCCTGAAGGAAGCCGAGAAGCTATTCTAATGCCCACGGCAGAGGCACGTGGCAGATCATGGTTGAATTATGCAGAGGCAGAGAAGAAAAGACAGCTGAGATAAATCGGAAAATGGATTTTTTGTTTCCCATATTCAATCCTGATAACATTTATTTCATTACTCAATGAAATTTTTACATGCATGGGATGCATAATAAAATATTTTATATAAAGTTAATATTGATAACCACTTTAGTTTTCAAAATAGTCTCACTATACCATGAGATCCATTACCTCAAGGATCTTCTTAGTCACTTTTCTTTCCCCTAGACCTGTCTGGAAACAAGAAGGTACTCAAAATAAGTATTTATTGGATAAATAAACCAATGAATAAACAATTGGAGAAATGAGCAAGTGAACTCTAGGAGACAGGAATCTGTGCCAGTTATGATAGTCCTGATTTTCAGCTGAGAAATTTAACATTGAAGGAAAAGATGTGGCCTCTCTGAGGGTACAGAGCCCGTTGGTTTTGAGGTTGAGACTAAAGCCACTCCAGTGTTCTTTACCCAAGAGCGTCAATGCACAACCAGGGTCCCCCCAGAGAGTTCCAGAAAGGTAATAATGAGAGTTAGTGACCCAAGTCCACATGTCAAGAAGCCAAGAGAATTATACATTTAACATCAATATTTATTTCTTATTTACTCCCCCACCTTATTCCAAGAAGGATTTAAGGCAGCTTGATGCATGCTCAGGAAGGCCCCACTGAGGCTCACTTGGGCTCACGTGAGCGACCGTGTGTCAAACGCGTCCACACACAGGTACGGTGCCCTAACTACCCACAGGGACTGGAAGCGGGGGGCTGGGGTGCACGCCTTTATTACAGCAAAGTGAAAGAAACTAATAATTAGTCCTCAGTAAAAGCAATTTTTCAATAGACAAAATCTTTCGATGTGCCGGGCCTACTGAGAAAACGAAATAAAAGGTAGTGCAGACAACACAATATCTAAAATTTATTTTATAAACCACCTAAAATATCATGGAAACGATTTGTCCCTCGAGTGTTTCATGAACAGCAAACATGAGGAGGAAAAAAAGCCTTCTTCCTGATACCCTTGAACTAAGTTTATAGAAATGTGTGTGTATAAATACGTCATACTTAACAGAAAAGTTAATGGAAATATCAAGAATCACACAGCATTTTCTTAATTTAAGTTGGTAACCAACCAACTAGCATAAAAGCACCACAATGAAGGCCATCTCATAGACAAAAAATACAAAATTTAATGGGAAAAAACCTTTCAAATAATCACCCCAAAGCCCTGGCAAAGCGGCTATTACTCCCAACACATCGCCACTACTCCATCGTCCGGAACTATATTTATTATGAATTATTAGATTTCGGAGCAATTGTCCTCTGAAGAGCTCAAGATACTGCAAAATAACTTCTTAAACTGTGCGCACACCTGAGGAATAAGCGCCAGTGAGCATTGGTGGAGGCGGTGGGGAGAGACATAAATGGACAGAGAGGGTCCAGGATGGGAAAAAGAAGTGGCTGAGAAGAGGGGCCAGGACAGCCGGAGGGAAGAAGGTGTGCAGGGAACCAGCAACTGTGATTTCAAATATCCAATAAGGGCCCCCCAGTCCGGCTCTGGTTGTCCTGGGCCAGCCCTGCGGCCGGCCCCCATGTCTTCACGGGCGGGACGGCTGCCTGGCACACAGAAGATCCCCCAAACTTACAGAAAATATGTTTCAGCTTCTGTCTCTGTAGATAGGGGCCCTTCTAAAATTAGCAGCTTCTCAACGATATTCCATGGAATATGAAAGAGAACAAAGCCCCAGGTGTAGCCTTGCATTTCAAAGAGCTCTGAAAACCACCACCACCACCACAACAAAAAATGGATGTACATACGTGCACAAATAACCCTACACTCAGTGCTTCCAAAAAAAGGGTTTTTTAAAGTATTTTAAAGATCAATTAATCAATCCTCCCAACCGACGGCATAAAGAACGTCTTACCAGCCAGTGAACTGCGTCCTACGTGGGGAGCCGGGCAGGCACGCAGGTGTCCGCAGAATAGCGCTGCAAATGTAGCCTCTTCACCAAGTCAAAGTATGAAACAGGCTTTCTAAGTGAAAAACGGAAGCGGGCCCAGTATGACCCCGCGGAAAGGAAGTTTGTTTAAGGGGTTCCTTAAGCTCCAAGATTCTGTGAGCTACTGCAGTACTCTGCTGTCAATCCACCAGGCAGGCTCCATCGCACCCCCCAACCCCATAAAACAAGAAGCGATGCCAACACGTGCGTGATTCTCGCACACCAACCCTGGCTATCCAGAACCAACAGACCTAACGTGGCAGGCACCGTGCTGTATCTCCTACAGAGCTGGAATGATGGGCCACGCACTCCTTTTCACACTATATTTATATATGCACCATGGAGATCGATGTTAACACGGGAGCGTTGTTAGGGGAAGTTTTCCACTTTTTTCTTCCTAAGTGAGCTGTGCTCCAGTACTGATTCCAGATTCCCCCACAAAGTGAGAAGAGACTGTACTTGACAAGATACACGAGAACATCCTGGGAGTAAAATACGTTTCTATAGTTCAAAGTTTTAAATAGATAACCAGGTAGGGCCGGGGAGGCTGCAGGTGTAACGAAGATCACTTTTCTGTGTGGGTGTGGGAGGAAAAACTCCGAAGAGAATTCCTACAACACAGTAAGATATGGGGCCAGCTCTGAATTTCACAACTGCTAAGGCTCGTGACCTGCCACCGAGCCCCAGGCCAAGCACAGGTGCAGCGATAGAGACGGGCAGCGGGGGAAGCGGGTTTGTGCACTAACACAGACCTGTGACTCCTTCCGAGATCCGAATAGGTCTGAGAACTCAACAATGATTCCTGACTTGGTGATGGCAAATCTAACCTGATCTGAGTCCACCAGAACCTGACCTGAATGGATGTGAGCATATTTATGGCTTACTCACCCAATGTCGTGTGAATAATCACACATTTTGCTATAGAAAAATTCATGTTTCTTTAAGCTGAGGATGCTACAAAATATAGAATACATACACTGAATTTCCTTTCAAAAATCTGAGAAGTTCTGAATTCCAGAACATATCTGGCCTCAAGGACTTCACGTAAGGGGTAATGGGGGCTCCCTTGTCCCTCCCCGTCCACGGTGTGGCGTGAATGGAGGGCACCCCTCACAGATTCCCTGAGTCCAGTACAGACCCGATACATGAGAAACCTATGTTGTAATACTTTTCCAGTGTGCAGAACTATCTATCGGAAGGAATGTTTCAGACCCTCGGAAACACCTGCCAAATGAATAGATGAAAACAGAATAATTGATGACAAGTTGAGTAAGGCAAACCTAATTCTCAAATTAAAAAACTTATTTTAGACTTTCCAAAATACATGCTAAACATCTTACGCCACATGGTCTAAATATCTGCCAGCAAAATCAAGTAAATAGAAACCACCCAGGTAAATCTGAATAAAGAAGATACTATTCTATGACACATGGATTCCCCCACATTTGGCTTTATTGATAAAACTTACTTCTGTAGTTACATTATAAAGCCAACTGAGAAACAAAGGAAAAACTCCCACGTGAAAGGTTCACAAATAATGGAAATCTAGCTTCCATTACTACAAATAGGTTTTATTATGCATTTATTTTCCTTACTAGGGCTAAGTTTTAAAAGTCTTGTGAGTATCCAAAATTACAGTGTATGGGCAGGTAACATGGTTGACACAGGATAGCAAGCTACTGATACCGAGAAAGGTTCTCTCAGTGTCAGCCAAAGCATTCTTCAGAGAGACTCAAGAGGCTGCACGGTGACTGAGGGAAAAGCGAGGATCTGGGAGAAGTCCTGCGTTGGAGAAGCACCAGGCAAATGGCCCCAGATGACACACAGGCCAGGCAGGTGCAGACAGCTGAGTGTTGGGCAAAGGTGTCCAGTGATGGGCAGAGGCTTGGCGCCCACTCCAGGCTGAGCAGCCTGAGCGCACCGTGGAGGGAGCCAGGGGACACAGCGGAGTGACCCTCCCAGGCAGCCCTCACCCAGACCCGCCAAGGCCCCAGCAACAGGACAGAAACTGCGTCTCACGTCATGGCACCGAGGCAGCCTGAAAATGCTATCGGATTGGCCTCCAACCGGGCCACACAGTGAGAATCGCTGGGGTTTGGTCTTCCCCACCAGCGAACTCGTGTGTGTGTGTAACCGGCTGATAGAAACCTTACAACCATGGGGTCCACCTCCCATCCCCTGGTGGCGCTCACTTGGAGTAAGTGTTGCACAAACGTAGAAGGGGTGAAACACAGTGTTTAAAGGGTCTTTTTGAGTTTCCAGTCAAGGAATTTTCCATCCACTCCTTTGTTCTTTTTTTTTTTTCCTCTCGTAGGAGCCAGGAAGGGCTCGAGCCACAACCAACAAATGACAGGGCAGTCAGGGGACGCTGGGAAGAAAGACGGCGTCTCTTTAGCTTCGCACACATGATGTTTCAGCCACTAAGGTCATACCTGCGTGTGGTGACTGACAACTCTTCAGCTTGATTCAAAGCAAACAGCTGCTGGTTTGATTGCCTAGCAACTAAAAACTGACGGATGACCCTTAAGATGGATAACTACCATAAATCACCTCATTCAAACGCTCCAAGAAAAAAATTAAAAAACAATGGTTTTCATGACATTTGCTGCACTCCATAATGTGCCGTGATAAATTTGGCCTCCTTACGGATGCACGGCCGTGGCTGCAGAAGTTCTGCCACTTTTGTTGCCGCCTGCTGTCTTCCTGGGCGCCCGGGGCCCCCGGGAAGGTGTGCGTGTGAACGTGCCGCCCGCCAGCCCCGGGCTCCCGGGCTCCCAACGTGGCAGAGGCCCCCACGCATTCGTAACGCCTACAATCTATTTAGTGGAATGACTTGACCTCAGCCACCATTACAGACGCCATGATTCATACGAATGTGACGGACTACTTCCTGTTTGCAGACATCTCATATGTTCCTAAAAGGCTAAGAATGTGCTTTTAACTTGCCAATAAACACAGACCTGTCCACCATGATAAGACTGATAGGAGATCTTGGCACACGTCCTTTGAAACCTCCGACGTCAGCAGAGTCCTGAGCGAGTCTACCCGGAGACGTGTGGCGAGGAAAGGGACCCCCTGATTTTTCCAGGTCTCGTTTCACCACCCCCTCACCTAATGTTCACGAGCGGGGACCAGCAATCCTTTGCACCCTTCCTTTGTCCCTTGCTTTTTGTTACACTGGACTTCGATTTTCTTCTTCTAACGTAGTATCGATGTTATAAGGACGGGTGCTTCCAAGAGAACTCTCCCATGACCGGACATGGGTTCGCGGTTTTCAATAGAAGAGGGCCCCCGGTTCCTCTCCGATACCCCACTCAGCTGGCCTGGTGGGAGCCAGCTTCCGTCCTGGGCACGCTCAGCCACCGGACACACGAACGGAGCGCCGGGCTAGGCTCCAGGGGCAGGAGGGCCACGCAGTCCTGCCCGCGCGGAGCTTCGCATCCCCTGGGACACGGACACAGCCGGGAGCAGCATCACACGCAGAGACGCGTGGTCCGACGGACCCTATCACGTGGCGTGGGTCCTGTCCGCCCTTACCGTCACCCCGGCAGACTGTGCACCCTCCAGACGCTGAAAAGTTTCCAAAGCCACAAAGAAAGAATTACTTTTTGTTCAGTAGGCTGTACAACCGGGAGGAAATGTCTATATTTAAAAGCCCAAAGGGGGCGGGGAGGGCATGCGTTCCAAGTCAGAAGCGGCACCGTAGCTGCGGTGGCACATGGCGTCCTGGGGCCGTGGTGGCGGCCCTGTGCAGGTCAGCGTGACCCGGCTTCACCGGGAACGCCCAGCGACAGGGCCCTGTGCGTCGGGCCAGCGCTGGGATGGCAGGGTGTAGCTACCCAGCTCCAACCACAGCCATTGTATGAGCCCAAAACCCTGAAATGAAAGGACGAAATATTAGCCACGAACAAAATGAGTGAAGGGCCAAAGAGCCGGGCCCCAGGTAGCTGGTACTGCCGGACCGGGTATCAGCACACGAACAACTCAGAATCAAGCAGAGACGCAGGGAGTTTCCCCTGGCTCCCGAGCATATGCAATTATGTGTGAACTTCTGGGATCCCCGCCTGAGAAGGAAGAACAAATTCACTAGCATGTCCAGCTCTACAGTTTTCTAAGAATAGAGATACGAGTACCAATCGTTGGAAGGTTCACCGTCTGATGCACAGATCCTGTGCAGTAAGCTCCTTAGAACTCCCAGCTGAGCGAACGTCAATAACTATGCCATATTGAAGCAGAATGAGAAAGACTGGTATTAATTAGGTCGACAGAACTACTTCTCTTGCATAGGCTTCTACCTCTAGGCATTTGGAGATAACCACGCATTCTCCCAAGGCTTCATGCTCCCGACAAGGAAGAGTTCCAGCTTCGTTCCCTCTCACATATAAAAGGCCGCTCTCTGTAGCTCTTAGGAGAGTTGAGCTGGCTTCAAATACACAGAGTCTTTACTGTGTCCCCAAAAATGTAAGGTCCAGGGTGCATCTTGATCTCTAATATGATCAGGGTGCTAACGGATAAGGAAGATCTAGAAGGTCTTTAATGCACATTTGCACGGCCACGGGCTGCGCCACCACACTCACTCCAGGACGGTTCTGGCTGCACCCTGACTGTCCTCAGCGTGGGGGCCGGGGGCCCTCTGAACAGGATCATCGGGCGTGCTGCCCCTTTAAAACCGGAATGCTTGTTTCCCTCCCGTTAGAAAAGTAAATCACACTATAGTGAGTTGAGCTTTGAAAAAAGCATCCATCCATTAAAGTTCATGGATTCGCGTTTCCAGATTGTCCCTCCCCTGGCTGGGTCTCAAGTTACAGCCTTGTACAACCCAAGTCTAAATAATATTCACCATGATAAATGGCACCATAACTCCGATATCCACAATCAATCTTTGCTTTAAAGATACATCCATCTTCAATAATGTTGATGGGGATTCTGTAAAATGGGAAACGTGACTGTTTTCCCGACCTCGTGACAGTGGGGGAAGGAAGCTCTGAGTGATGGCTGTCAGCTCACATCTGGCTGCAAAAATAAATTAGCCTTATGTAGACAAATGAAGGGCCAGTTCTGCCTAGGAAACAGCCACTCCTGAGCAATGGCTAATTTATAGGACTTCTTTCTGGAAAGTTCCTGGCTGAGGCAACAGTCTGCTTAGCTATCTCTTTAAATGATATCTGAAGCTGTAAATAACTTCAGTCCTAGGGACTATACAAAGTACAAAGGGGTAGGGATGGGAGAAACAATAACTTTTCTCACGTTCTCACACATGATTAAAATGCAAAAGTCTTCCCTTCCAGGGGGGAGGAAACATTTTAACCAAATGCTTTTTTTATATATATATATTTTAACACTGTACTCCCCTCTGGTGCATCTTTTTTTCTTTTTTCCCTTTTTGTTTCTTTTCTGGTGGTTTTGGGACTCATCTAAAAAGTAAACAATCTGGGGGGGAGGGCGGCCTTTTCTTTGCCTCCTGAAAAAACTTTGCCTTTGGAGCAAGTACAAGACCCGAACCTCATCACTGTCTTTCTAGGGCAGGAAGGGGGTTACGGGTTCTAAGTAACAGAGAAGAAACATCTATGGGGTTTTAGTAGGTGGTTTCAAAAGTAGCCCGGAGTAAAACATTTATTAAGCAGGCCCTAAAATAAACAGAAGCCCAAACTTTTGCTGGGGAGGACAGAAGGGAAACTCTATCCCAGTTCTTTCTGTCTCTGACCTTGTCTCAGGGAGGGAGACGATTAGAGCCTGCTGCAGGAAGTGGGGAGAGCAAGGCAGACGCACTCTGTGGGGTGCAGGGACTCTGCGACTTGGGGGGGGGGCCGGGGCGGGAACAGATGCTCGCTGGGGTCTCCAAGCCCCCTAGCAGGAAGGGGCAGCAGTTGCTGCCTGCCGAGGTGGGGAGGGTTAACTCCGTGAAGGTTGAAGGACTTACAGTAATGCTGTGAAGACAGAAACATCACAGGCTTTCCTGGCAAGGGGCTTACAGAGGGTAGGAGGGGACTGCAAAATGAACTCTCTCAGGCTTTGTCGGCAGCGTTTCCCAAGGCCCAGCCTGGCCCCTTTGATAAATGACACATGTCATTCTGTCACAGCCTGACAGTGCAGCTGGGAGGGCTGGTGATGTATGGCTCCACTGAAAAGGAAATCAACTTTTTGGCACCAAGCGAGCCTGTGCCCTGTATAAGGATTTTGTTTCTCAAAAAGTGAAAGATAGACTTAGGATTAAAAAAAAAAAAAAAAAAAAGTTGAAAAACAGATTGAACGACAGCTTACACTTAACATAAATTAACTCAGTAATGGCGAAATGTGCTAGCCTGTGATAAATAAAAGCTACATTAGTCAATTATTAATCACACTCTAACTTGTAGCCAGAACCCATGACTTAAATCTGGGGCCTGAGCTGCCTTACAAACAGATAAGACAGTGTCTGATAGATGTCTTCCAGAGGGCAATCAGGAAGGAATCAAAGACTCAGTGGGCTCACCAATGGGAAGGGGTGGAAGGTTCTAGAAAAACAGAGGGGAGTGAGTAGGGAAGAGGGAAAGACCCATTCCTTGGAGACAGAGTATCTACTGACTGCACAAGGAAAATTAAATATAACAGCTACATCCAAATACTTTCTTTCCTATCAGGACTTAACTCCCTCTGAATATCCAAAGCATTTATATACTACAAACAACCGTTTACGCTCGTATATATTACTCTGCCTTGAAAGTATGTTGCTAGTTTTGAGCCACCTCCCACATACTACTGAGTTACATCTTTTAAATCTAATCCCTGGGGATTTTCCCAGAGCTAGCATTTATTCCCAAACTAATTGTTTACCACAGATTATCATTTAAGTCTCACATTTTACCAAATGAATTGACATTTGACATTCCCGCAGAGTGAAGTGCAAACCTTCCTCTCAATCCAGTGGCTCTGGTGTGGCTGAGTTCTAAACATAAATGCAAACAAAAAAAAACTTCTTTCAGCTTAGAGGTATCCCTATTCTACATAACACCTCCACCAGGATAGAGGCTTCAGTTAACCCCTCTGCCTGTGCACACAAGGGTACGCCCCTCAAGGCATCCCTCGCCCAGGGAAAACCCTGCCCCACCAGGAGCATGATCTATCTGCAAGATGGACAGCTGCTCATCGTCAGCCCTGCATTTCCAGGACCGTGGGATCCTAATTCCTTGTGTCCAGAAGACGTGTTGAGATTGCGACGGCATTTCTGATGTTTAAAGGGCACACTGAGGTCTCGGGGCATGCACGTATGCAGAGAACAGACCCCCTCAGTCAGGAAAGTCACGTTGACATGCCGACAAGTAAGTGTGGGAAGCCGCCACATCTCCAGCATCCCTGTGAGCTCCATGGTTTTACTCACCTAGGGCCATGCCATGCTTGCGGACAGTGGATATTCAAGAAATGTTTGCTGAATTCAATTCAAAATACCCCATATTCCCGTAACAAAGGCAAGGAAGCCATTTCTCTTTAAAAAGCTACAACCACATTTCCAGTCCACTCTTCTGTGATTTAAGAGGAAGTGAACCCAGGAAGCATTTCCGAAGCCCAGCGCACCGCCATCAGACAGATCTGCACCCAGTACTTCCACCTGGTGCAATTCCTGGGTCTTACGTGCAGTGACATATTTCCATATGCCTTGACATGAAAATGGCAGAAGAGCCCAGAAGTTGTTGATTTCAGCTAACGTCCAATTTTATATGTAAAAATGCACTCAAGTTTTACCAAACGCTAATTTTCTGAGCACAACCAGCTTTTTTTTTTTTTTTCCCCAACAAAAGAGGACAGCTGTTGCTTCATGATAACTACTTCCTCCAACTCAGGGGTCGACGAGATGGTTTTAAGGCATATGGCGGGGTGGCGGGGCAGTAATCCTTTCGGGATCCTCCAATAATCTAAATCCTTCCTTTGCAGACAAGGAAACTAGGGTTTGAGGAAGGAAGGGACAAAATCTGGGAAAGAACAAAGCCCCGGACCTCTGCCCCACCCCCCAGGGTTTCCCCCATAGAGGACACTGTACTCAACAATCTATTCAAAGTCAACCTTCTGAATTTAAACATGTACAATTAACAGGCAGGCTCCAGATCGTGTCAAATGTTTAAAATAGCCCCTAAAGCCAATGGTTTCTTCCATGGCTATAAATAAGAGCTTGGGGGGCTGGGGAGGAATCATACATTAAAACACAGGCTGATGTTTAAACTTCTCCCTTCCTCCAACTGAAATATAATTTTTCTTTAGTCCATAAAAAATTCAGATAGTGTGCAGAATGTTTATATATTACCAAGGTCCCTCTTTAAAAGGTTTATACTTTTACTTTATGACCTGTCCTTGATTTGACACTTCCGCTCATCAGAAAGGGATTTATAAAATAATCCTGAAGGTGAGGAACACACATGTGTCAGGGACTCGCTGGGTTTCACGACACGAAATTTAAGAAGAGACAGAAATCCTGTTAAGCTCTCTTTAGTCACCAATAGACATCAAAGGTAATAATTAAAGAAGACAGACGTCATAAAACATAAATTTATGTCTCTTTTAATAATGCACAAGCACTGTAGTGTGTAAAACATCTATTAGGTTGAAAGAACATGAAAACGTTCCAATAAGAAAAATCTATGTTTTGTTTTGGGGTATTTCCCTTTCTTTAAAAAAAAAAAAAAAAAAAAAAGGGGTTCTTTTTTTTTTTTTTTTTTAACAAGTTTAAACTGAAGTCTTTCAAAACCTTTGCCATCTGTGGGTACATGAACTATGAATGACCCCGAATGATTTGCACTCTGCTCAGAATCCCTTAGAAAGCACGGGAAAAAGTATCATTAAGAATGACTGATGACTGTCAGTCAGGGTTGACCTCATCCAAGCTTTGGTCTCTGCCTCCATAATAAGCTGCCTTTATTAGTGGCAACACTCCATAAAAGGGGTGTGTTTAGTCACAGGATAGCGGCCTCCGCATGCCCATTGCTTCTCTCTGAAAGATTGATTAGTGCTCATTTTTACTGCCTTCCCAGCACATACAGGGCAGTGCTCCCCAATCAGGCCCACGAGCCACACACTGGAGCCAGGGGCTGGGAAGACGATGCCTGCAAACAGGGCTGGTTGCGCAGCGAGGGGGGGAGGGGAGGGAGGTCAGTGGTGAGGGGTTGTTTTCTTTTTTTTTTTTTTTTTAGGAATCCGCCTTAAAAAAAAAAAAAAAAAAAGACCCAACCACAAACCCATATGTGTGTTGGAAGTCCAGGTCCTGGAGAAGAAAGGCCAGGGAAGCACCCGCGTCTGCAGACAGGAAACTGAGGACCCACTTAAGTATTAACTTGTCTTGAAAACAGAAGGGCTCCCAGCCTGCAACCTTCTCTCTCTCTGAAATCAGCAGTTCCCAGCAAATCAACGAGGAGACTGCCTGCAGAATTAGGCCTCATAACCGGCCTCCGACATCAAAACACAAAGATGTAATTATTACCCATTAAAACTGAACATGTGTGAAACTGGAAAAAAAAAAAAAAATCTTCCCTATACGAGCACATAAAACCCATCTACTGCTTTTGTATTAAACTACTAAATTATTTTTAAGAAGCAATTGCTATAGAAACAGACGAATTTATATATATATATATATATATATATATATATATATAAAATCTCCACATATCCCTAAATCCCTTGCACCAACTCAACTCTGGTTGAGATAACTGAGTGCCCTGAATTCCCAGGAGGAAAAACAGAGGCATAAATGTATTATTATCTTTGTCATCACCCTTGCAACCATCACGAGGTAGCAGGTCCTGAATCACTCAGAGGAGATGGAGGAGCCGTGCTTTGTGGTACCTTGAGCAGGTGCTCCACAGAACAAATGGGAGAGGACACGTCCCATGCGATCTCCTCCGTTCCAAATACGTCTATAAACAAATTTAGCTCACAGGGTGATTCATTTGCAGAAACCCCTTGGGAATAAGCCAGACTCTCAGCAGCCTAATGCCTTCAGCCAGCTACCCCCAGAAATTTAGCCAAACACCACAACAAGCTCCCACTTTCAGAAAACTGCCTGAGAACCTCGGGATCCGGTTACCATGTGCGCAGCACCTACTGGATGTGGATTTCTTGCCACGAAAATTAGGGGGTGAGTCAGAAGTCTGAGGGCTCCTTTAAACAGAGCCTATCTACAGCAAACACTCAGCATCTCCCGTTAGGTAACTCAGAATAAGCAAGGGAGGGTGGAGAAGGGGGCAAAAGCCAGGCCCTCCCACCTCCCCTCGGGACTGGCACGGTGGGTGTCAGAGGAGTGAACCTGCAGCAGCTGGAGGGTCCCGGCCAGCACCACCCCCCCTCCCGGCCCAGGGTCTTCCCTGGATGCACCATGGAAAGGGGTGGGGTCGGAAGGAGACAAGGCTCTTTTGTGAGCCACGCAGTTCCAAGTTGGGTCTTCCCCCAGAGCTTTTGAGACACTCATTTTCCCAGTTCATGAAAAGTGGGTAAAAATATGCTTCAAAACCACCTCTACGCATTTTCCAACTCGCCCGGGGATGATATTCATCTTGCCCCCTTCTGCTAAAATAAATGCTAGTTACTGATTCGAAATTGACAAGCAATACAAGTTCGATACCTGCTGAATGAGGTGAGGAAAAGTTTCCTGGTGCAGAAGATGACACTCCGCGAGGTAGGTCCACCTCCCTCAACACAGGCGCACAAACCCAGACCCCTGTGTGCCTGTTCCTTTGAAAACCTCCAATGTACTGTTTTCATTAATGGTATTAGTGTTTCCTATACAATTCAGTGAGTACCCACAATTCCAATTACTTCCTGGCCGACTTAGAATATTTATTAGAGTGTTTATTTCCAATTACTTTCTGGAGTTAGAGCAGTTTTCTTCAGTTTTAAAATTTAAAAATTTTAAAATTTAAAAATATATATATGTATGTATGTATGTACGTATATGCATACAGTCCAAGTTTGGGGGTGGTTTGGAGAGATTTCTGCACAGCACAGTAATGCTGAGGTATTGTTTATGGTCACATTGTTTGTCTGTATTTGGCTTTTCTCGATGCTGGTACCTTCCCAGGTAACAATAAAGCTTAGCAGGAAAAAACAGACATGTTTTACTGTTATTTTCATGTAGCTAAGAACTGGAGCAGGGCAGGCTCTTATAGAGTATTACACAGTTTACTGCATTAATAATAGGATGCCCCACTGCTGTGACACATTTTGTACTTGAAATAAATATTAGTCACGATACTTGGTTTTAAATCCATATATTTTAAAGCCGTGTTGTAGCAATGACAGCAGCACCAGGGATGTCCTGCCAATAAGGCGTACTAACCATTTTGAAAAGAGCCTTCACTTCGGTTCGGTGTTCATTGGTATGTCATACCATTTCTTGCTATGAATCTTGCAGCTGGCTTTTAAAAATAGTAAAATGTAATAAATACAGGTTTCTGAAAAGTTCACATTCCCAAGTCAGAATGTATACTGACCTTCACTGCTGATTTAATTTATTTCGTCATATGATCTTGCTGAAGATGCACTTTACTTTTAACTAAAAACTGGGGATATTTTTTACAACCAAATTTTCTAAACCTCCATTCAGTCCAAGCTCATCATCCCCTCCTATATATCCACGCCTCCCAGTGAGCTTTAGAGTGGAATTTATAAGCATGTAAGTACTTGACCTATATTTACCATATGCTAATTTTCTCCAGAAAGGAGCCACGGAACACACCTTTAAAAAATTGCAGCTAGCAAGTTGA
>NW_022589730.1:3829983-3887580 GCF_004348235.1 Phoca vitulina
AGCGCGCGGGGCCTGGGCGCCGAGCCCGGAGTCATCCCCGGCGCGGGCCGCGGGCGCAGCGGCGGGCGCTCGGAGGGCCGGCCCGCGGCCCGCGCTCCATGCTGCCGCCTCCCGCCGCCGCGCTGCTGTGGCGGGCGCTCCTCGGGCGCCGCTGCGGGCGCTCCCCTGCGCCTTCCTCCGCGAGCCGAGAGTCTCCGAGCACAACTTTCTCTCCCCCTCTCTCCTCGCTGCTCAGGGGTCGCGGCGAGTGGTTTTAGCACGCGGGTCGCAGCTTTCTCATTGTGCGCCAGCGAGGCCGATCCAGGCTGTCCTTTTCCTCCCGCACTTAGTCTAAGAGGAAGAAAGCAAACAAGACAGAGGAGTGAAGCCCCCGTACATACATGCGCCGGGGGGAGATGTCAGGCGCTGCTCCACCTTCCAAACAGTCACACATCAAACAGTGTCACCCCGCCGGAGCGCCACTTGCTGCCCCGCGCTCCCCGCGGGGCTTTGCCGCCAGGATCGCCGTTTCTTCCTCTGCGAAATCTAATGCAAACACATTTTGATCATGGATTTTTGGCCGGTCTTGATCTTGCCACAGAAAAAATTTTGAAAAATACACAAAAAGCACCCCCCCCCCAAAAAAAAAAAAAAAAAAGCCAACAACAACAACCCGGAGAGTGTGTGCAGAGGGGCGAAGAGCGGACATTCACTGGGTGGGCGAGATGAGCGTGGACTGTCCCCCCCAAACTCCTGGGAGAGAGGGAGATGCACTCTCGCTCTCTTCTCTTTTCAGTGAAATATAACACACATTCGGATCGCAGAGCTTTCAGACAGTCTCAACTGATAGACAGACACATCGAGCTGCTTTTCCTGCTTCAGCTTTTACTCCTCCTCCTCTCGCCAACGTCACCCTGACAATTACAAATAGGTCTCTCACAAACCATACCTGTCAATCTTTTTAATTGCTTTGTTTTCTTTTTTTTTTTTCTTTCCGGAGCTAAACAATATGACACAAAAAAGAAATCTTAATACAGCATAACATAAACGATTGCACATTGGAGAAAGACATTGAGGGGTTTGTTATTATAATCCAGTGGCTGATACCGGGTAAAACCCATGTGTTATAAGCCAAGTTAAGTAGACACTAGTTTCTGCAGATTTTTAAACCTCTAAGTCACCCCCCACCCCCTTGAACATTCATACACACGCACCCACGTGGAACACAAACTAGCCTTGGACGAGAACATCCGACATTTGAGATAAAAATACCTGGGTCACTTTTGCAGTCTTGGTTTGGGGGTTAGGTTTGATTGGGGAGGGGCACTGTGTGGCTTTTTAAATTTTGGTAATCCTAGGTAAGTGTAAAACAAGAAGGTTTTTTAAAATTAAAATGGGTACCTTTAATAAACATTTTAAAATGGGCTCAGCTCATCATACAAAAATGTGGAAAATATTTAATCCGGCCCTTCTATGAAAAGTGAATTGATTACTTGGTCAATATAGACAATTAGGGAGAAAACTGACATGAAGGAACGGCAGATCTTTCTAGCTGGGTTAATAAAATGAGGTCTTCATACATAATTGCAATGTCTCCAGTTCAATTAAGTCCTTCGGCATCCCCACCTAGAAGTTTAAATGCTTATGTGCTCTGAGAATTTGGCCCTCTATTCTCCGATATATGTGTTCTTTCCCAGTGGGAAACCTGTAACAGTCTTGTAGAGGCTACTTAAAACATTCATGGAAACACACGATATCTAGGCCAAAATACATAAAATGGCTTAGTTCGTGCAACTTGCTTGGGACAGACAAGCTGAGGGCAGAAGGCGCGGGCGAGGCGTTCCGGGAATGGGGGGCCGGGAGTCTGGGGCGCATGGTGCTCTGGGCGCCCCCGCCCCGCGTTCGGTGCTTGTGCGCGTGCACTGGTGGCGGGGGCTCCCCGCGCGGCTCGGGGGCCCCCGGCCGTGCCCCGCCGCCCCGGCCGCGCTCGGGGTTGATTCGTACCACCTTGCAAGGAAGTGAACGCTTCGCACGGGAAGGGGAGGCGCCTGTGCCGGCCGCCGGGCGCCGCGCCGCTCCGAGGACGCCCGGGGCTGCCGCCGGCTCGGGGCCGCGGCGATCGCGGGACGCGCGGCTCCCCTCGCCGCCCCCCTCACCCTTTTAGAGGAGTCAAATCAGGCTTTTAGAGCGAGGGGAGGGTGGGGATATCCGGTGCCTCCCGGACGCCGGGAGAAAGGGGGAGGGCGGAGAGGATCCTTGGCCAGTCTGCGCCGAGCAGATTCAAACCAAAACAAAAAGATTAAAGGAGCAGCGGCCGGGGTGGCAGCGATCCCCAGGCCGGGACCCCGGGGGTGGCGCGTCCGGGAACCGCGGGGGCTGTGCGGACTGCCTGCGCTGCGCGCGGCGGGGGGGGGGGGGGGGGGGGGGGGGGGGGGAGCCGGTCCTGGGGGGGGGGGGGGGGGAGTCGAGGGGAGCACGCGGGCCGGAGGAGGGGCGGACCCGCCTGCTCCGCCCGCCCGCTGGGAGCCAAGCCGAGCCGAGCGGCCCGGGCTGGGCTCGCCCCCAGCCCGCGGCGGCGCAGAAAGCGGGCAGAGGCGCGGGCCATGCTGCGGCTGGCGCCCGCCGGGGCCCGAGCCATCGTGGACATGTCGTACGCCCGCCACTTCCTGGACTTCCAGGGCTCCGACATCCCCCGCGCCATGCAGAAGCTGGTGGTGACCCGGCTGAGCCCCAACTTCCGCGAGGCCGTCACCCTGCGCCGGGACTGCCCGGTGCCACTCCCCGGGGACGGAGACCTCCTCGTCCGGAACCGGTGAGCCCGGCGCGCGCGCGCGCGTGCCCGCCCCCCCTTCCCCCCGCCCTGACCGGGCCCCGGCCCGCGCTGCGCCGCTTCCCGGCTGTCCCGGGCCCGCCTGCGTCCCCGCACTCCGGCGAGCGCTCGGGCGCACAGCCTGACTTTGCGAGATCCCGGGAAGTTGAACCCGCCGCCATCTGGCGAAGGCGAATGTGATGTGACGGTTGCTGGTGTGAATATCCGATGCCACCGAACGTCCTCATAACTGAGGGTTATTTTAATTTGGGATTCCCCTCCCCTCCCCCAGCCCTCCCTCCTCCCCCTCCCGCTCCCGAAATAAAACCGACGGGACCCAGAAGGGGAGGCTCCCCGCCCGGCCCACCCGCGCGCACCCACGACTCCTGCGTTCCCATAATCTTTAGTGTGGACCAGGAACGGGCTGGACACAAACTGCGACGTTTAGGTAACGTGCTTTGGAGGAAAGAGGCCGAGGTCCCGGCTGGCGCTTCCTGTGCGCTCCAGGTTGGCAGCCGCCTCGCAATGGCGGAGCCTGTCGTTGGGTGTGTTGGTGTGCACCTCGCCGGTGTCGTCTGCGTGTTGTCAGTGCTGTATGGCTGTTGTCTGTGCCCCAGAGCCTACCGCCAGGCGCGTGGCGCGTCCGGGGAGGCTGGGTCAGGGCCGGGGTGGTGGCACGGCTGCATTTGCCTGCGCGTTTTGCAGACCTTTGGGTGGCACTCGGGCGGGTTGCCCTACCTTATGACCGTCTCCTCCACCTCCACACTCCCTACCTTAATGTGTTTACAGCTCACTAATCTTCAGTAACTGGTGAAGCGCGGGAAGGAAAGGGACCTCATTCTGTGCGAGCCATGCCCTCCGGTCTCTGTTCGCCGGGTCCCCTAGCTGCCTGACTTGCAGGCTGGGCGTTCCCCATTCCTCGATCCTCTATGTTAGAGCAGGACTCGCCCGCCTGCTCAGGGGCATCCGAGGGGTTACAGTGTTGCATGTTTCCTCCGATTGAAGGAAGGAGTGAGTTCTGAGTGTAACTATATTGTAAATTGTTTCTTGCAAAGTACTGTAAGTCCCTTGCAAGGCGTGAAAGGCAAAGTGTACCCTACCCAAGTGGCTTGATGCAGCGTTTAATCCGTTTATTTTAGAGATTCGTATCAGCCTTCCAAAGACTGCAAAATTGAGTAATTCTGGTCATGATATAAAACTTTTGGAAACCTGTTGGAAACATAAATTTGAGGGAGCCAAGAGTGGGGCTGAGTGGAAGCTGGCTCCGGGCAGGGTGCAGAGAGTGCCTTAAAGGTGGATGTGTGTGTCCTAAAAGTTTTCGTGGGTGGAAACAGGGCTGCAGAGGATTTCTTCATTATGGGATAAAGCGCTAAAGCTGTTGAGATAAGGACTTGCATCCTACCAAGTTAAAAAGAAGGAACACGCAGAACATACAAGTCACACGAGTGATTTGCTAGAAGTTGAGATGAGAAGCAGGCTGAAAAGCTCAGACTTTAACAAGCAAAAAGTTTTACACGGGCTGTTTTCTTTTCTTGTAATGTTGGTGACCAAATACACTACTGATTGTGAGCACTGATGTAAAAACACACACCACTTTTTGAATAAAATCCCCTTTAGATACTGGGTGTGAAGTGGGGAGGGGGTGACTGAGCAGAGCAGGCAGAAGAAGGTGTGAAGTTAGAGCACAGCCAGCTGCGGTGGAGTGGGGCCACCCGCCAGCTCTCCGTGGAGGCTGCTCCCGCCCGCTCCCTGGGCCAGCCGGCATCTCTACCTGTGAAGTGCATCAAGTCCTCAGGTTGTCCTCCCTTCCTCTGGCTCCTCTCCCCCGCTTGCTCACCATCACCCCTCGCCTTCTTCCCTGCCAGTGCCCAGGCGCCCCCTGCGCCGGGTCGCCAGGGAGGGTCCCTGAATTGGGTGGTCAGGATTCTGGAGCGCCAGCTCTCCCATGTTTGGAGCTCATCGGTTTGGATTGCTTTAGGATCCATGCCTGTCTTTTCCCTCCACATATGCCAAGAGTCCCTTTAAACACAAACAGTATGCTTATATGTACGACTTGACCTCTAACTTCTACATTGAAGCCCGCATCAGAAAGAGAATGGAACCGGTTTTCTGCACGTTGAGAGGAGATGAAACCTTTGCATCCCCTTTCCCTACTCTGTAGAAAATCTGCTCCCATCCCCAAATTGTAAGGACATCCTTTATATTTGGCAAATAGTGTCAGGGGAAGAGGCATTTTTTTTTAAGAGCAAACTGCAGGTCTGTTTACTGCAGGTTAGTTCATTTTAATCCTAGACCAATTCTCCTCCAGAACAGTGTTAATTGCATAAAAATTTTATGCAGGCGCTTTTCATTTTTATCGTAATAAAAATCCGCTCTGGAATGAATGGCATAAGCATACATTCACTTGTTCGGAAAGGTGTTTGGGGATTTTAACTGTGCACTGCCTGACTTTTCCTTTCAGTTGGATATTTGCACATCTCATCCCATCTCAACAGAAAATACAAATTCTTCATTCACAGAGAGGGAAGTGCTTTAAGCCCGACGTGGATTTAGGATAATCAAGTTTATTCCATTTAGGAAAAGTGTGAGAGGGGCGCTTAAAATCCCTGCAGAACGTGTAATTGATGTTCCTTTATCCACTTCTCACTTTTCATACATCCGAGGACAACTTCACATCCCCTCCCAATGCCCAGCCCTCAGGAAGAGAAGGAAGAAAGACACCCTCCAGTTAAGTCAGCTTGCGTGCTATTTTTAGCTTTTTTTTCGAAGGATAGTGACATATTATTTCGTTTCCAAATCTTTCTAACGATTTTCTGCTCAAGTGTAAGATAATGGAGCAAAGAGTTTGTAGGAAAGGCAAAGAGCGGGTGGGGGATGGGGAAGGCGTTTTTGATAAACGGTTTGTTGCTCGCGGGAGGGTAACAGCATTTCTGCTGACTCTCCAGGCCGAGGTTTTCTTTTATTTATTTTTCTTTCTTTTCTTTAATCTTTTCTCTTCTTTTGTTTTCTTTTCTCTTATTTCTTCTCTTTCCTCCCTCCCTTCTTTCTTTCTTTTTAAGAAAATCTGATCTGGACGACTTTGTCTATCTCCCAATATTGAAGACTCTGGACTTCACGTTTTGTTTTTGTTCAAAGCAAGCGTTTCCCTCCCTCTGCACGACTGCCTGTTTCATAATAAACATGACGAAGGGCTTCAGCACTTTTTTATATAAATAAACCGACGCCTCTCGAAGGGTATATATTTGGGGAAAGCCCGCACCGGTCCCATTCTTTCTCCTGGGGTTCCTCGATTTTAGGCTTCCGAGTGGATTATCCAGTCGGACGGCTAGAACCCTGCACTTATTCAGAGCATATATTTTAAATTAAAGAGGGTACAAGGAGAGTCTCGAAATGCACGCATTCTACCAAGCGTGTCTTTCCTTTCTTTTTCTCGCTCGCCCGCCCTTCCTGTCCCCTGCTCCCCGACCCGGGCCCCCTTTCCCACTGTGGCCGCTGCTCTTGAACTTGTTTCTGGAGGAGCGCAAGGCGCGGGCTGCCGAGCCTCACGCAGCCCTTCCCACAGCCCACGGGCGGATGAAGGCGCGTGCGGGCCCGGCCGATCCCCACCTGCTGCGGCGGCCGCGCCGCGTCAAAGCGGGGGTCCGGGGAGGCGGGGGCGGGGGTCGCTCCGGGGGCCCGGGGACCGGCAGTGGGTGAGGTGCGCCGAGCGGAGTAGCGGCGGGCTGTAGCCACCAGCCCGAGACTCTTACCTACGACGCAGAAGGCGGCAGGACGAGGGGAGGGGGGAGGAGGAGACACGAAAAACGGGGGTGCATAGGAGGCCAAGGTCACGGTCCGGCCGCCCAGGCCGCAGTCCTGGGGCCGCGGCGCTCCAGCGCGCCCTGTGCTCGGGACCCCCCCCCCCACCACCACCAAGAGCTTGGCCGCCCCTGGGCCCGAGCTCCGCGGCCTGCGCTGACCACGCTTGCCCACCGGACCCCCGCCCGGCCCAGGGAGGCCGAGGTCACGGTCGCAGCCCGCCCGGGAGTCAGAGGCACTGACGGAGCCTCGCAGTGGTGGCGGCGGGAAGGCCGGGACGGGAGGGTAGGCAGGCCGCCGAGGCCGGGCACTTCCGAGGGGACACAGGTCCAGAAGGACTTCTGGCGCCCCGCAGGCTGGCAGGGACGCGCCAAGGGTGCCGCAGGGGAGACGCAGAGCTGTCTGCAACCTGGACGGGGCGCGCCGAGGTCAACTTAAGCTGCCGCCGGTCACGGCAGGCACCCCAGCTCCCGGCGGAGCCCACTCCCACCTCCACTTGGCCGTCGCTCCCCCCTCTGGCGCTGTGCCCTCTCCCCTCCACTTTTCTCCCACGTGTGCCCTGCTTGGTCTTGTCACCTCTCCCGGGGAAGTGGCAAACCACAGAGGGAGAGTGGGGGAGCGTTTTCCTCCCGCAGCCCGGCCCCCCTCCCCCGCAAGGCGCTCTCCTTAGCGGTGGGGAGGACCCCAGGGGCCAGCCGCCGCAGGGTGTCCCACCTCCAAGGCTTGGGGGTTGCCCCGCAGGAGAGGGCCTCTCCAGTGGGGACTGAGGAGGGGAGAGGGGCGCGGGAAGGGTTAATTGTGGGCCCAGAGACCGGAGCTGGCGGTCGGGCCTCAGTCTCCCACCTCTGCAGCAAACCGCCGCCTTCACTTCCATCCCGCAGACCCCTCCCTGGACTTGGCTTTAGCGCCTACAGCAGGGGCGCGGGAGGCCGAGACGCTCCAGCTGGGCTCTGCCCTGGCGGCCTTCTGTGGAGTCAGGAGGCGCGCTCTGAGGAAGCTGGTCCTTTCTAAAAAGACCCAACCTGGAGAATTATGTAAATTTAAAGGGAAGATAGCAGGGGGCCCCCCAGCCCCAAAACAGAATGTAAGCATCTTGGTATTAAATCCCAAATGAAAAACCAGCAAAAAATCATTTTTTGCACTTTTCATTACTGCGTTATCATCCTTGGCTGTGGAATTCTGTAGTGTGTTCTTGAGGCTGTGTGGTGTGCTAACTTCTGAACACAGCTTGACATGCCCCAAAGAAATTGTTTCCTGCTTTCTTCTTTCTACAGTATGTAGAGAGCTTTCAGTATTGTAGATATACAGGGCATAATCATAAGGGAGCCTTCATAAGCACAAAAGTGTTATCTATAATATGGTGGAAGTGGATCCTTGCACAGGGCAGTTTTGGTTTATTAAGTTAAATTAAAAGTGAATTATTTTAAAATGACCTACTTACCAGCTTTCCTCGTGCCACCAGACACCACCATCTTTTTCATTTCATTACAGGTGGAAATGACATTTTTAGGGTCCTCCATTATGTGTCTAAGGCACCTCCTGACATTTTTTAGTAGACGGCTTTTTTTTTTCCTTAGGTATCAGGATATTTTTGTTATGAGGTATACTGAGATGAAAAAAAGCTGGTAAAAATACCGACCTCGCAATTAAATTGACTCTGGATACCAAAGTGAAAATAATCATCTGGTATTAATCAAGTTATGTCTCTGCCTCTTGTTGAGGAAAAATATAGTGACGATTTGCTTTCCTTTTCATCTGAAAAGGACTGTAAGATATTGAATGTCCCATAAAACTCCCTACCCTTATGAGACAACTTTTGTTCAATTAATCAAAATGCATATTTTCATGCTGGACATAGTTACATCAGAAAGAAAATTTGCAGCACACATTAAACCACCCCGCAGTAACGCGTAACAACCGATGACCTTGCACACTGCGTCAATCTTCAATAATATCATTGTCATTACTGTTATTATCCGAAGTGTTAAATTGTTGCCAGAATCAATGCAAGCCTATTTCTTTGAATATATTTTATCTCACTGTTGTTTTTTAACATCTTTGTTAAGAGGCCAATTAATTTCCAACTCATAGCTCCAGTGGAGTTTGTATATAAGAGGGCTTCCTGACTTTTTTTTTTTAATGCTTTATTTCTCCTTTTGAAAGAAAGGGGAGGAAAATAAATAGCATGTGAAATAAATAACTTGATGCTTAAAGTGGTATGAAATGACCCTAACCTGATTTAAAAAAGAAAATATACCAAATACTTGTTTAATTTCTCTTTTTCAACTGAATATCAGGACTGATTGATTTTGTATTTTTTTGGAATCCTACCAGGATAGATAGCTTAGCCACCCACCCACAGTCATTGGAGTTAGAGGAGTTTTTCTAAGTGGAATATCAAGGCCTTGACGACGAGAACACCTTAATGTATTGGTTTGTTTGCTTTCTTCTAGATTTGTCGGTGTTAACGCCTCTGACGTCAACTATTCCGCGGGCCGCTATGACCCTTCAGTCAAGACCCCCTTTGACGTAGGTTTCGAAGGTGTGGGAGAGGTGGTAGCCTTAGGCCTGTCGGCCAGTGCCAGGTACGCCGTGGGCCAGGCTGTGGCCTACCTGGCCCCCGGCTCCTTCGCTGAGTACACCGTAGTGCCAGCCGGTGCCGCAGCTCCCGTGGCCTCTCTGCAGCCCCAGTATGTCACCCTGCCGGTAAGTGCCACCACTGCATACATCAGCCTGAACGAGCTCGGAGGACTGTCGGAAGGGACAAAAGTTTTGGTGACGGCAGCAGCTGGGGGGACGGGCCAGTTTGCCGTGCAGCTTGCAAAGAAGGCCAGGTGCCATGTCATTGGCACCTGCTCTTCCGATGAAAAGTCTGCTTTTCTGAAATCCATTGGCTGTGATCGTCCCATCAACTATACGACCGAGCCCGTCAGCACTGTCCTGAAGCAGGAGTACCCCGCAGGTGTGGATGTGGTGTATGAGTCCGTGGGGGGCGCCATGTTCGACTTGGCCGTAGATGCCTTGGCTATCAAGGGGCGCTTGATAGTCATTGGGTTCGTGTCTGGCTACCAAACTCCTACTGGCCTTTCTCCTGTGAAAGCAGGGACATTACCAGCCAAACTGCTGAAGAAATCTGCCAGTGTCCGGGGCTTCTTCTTGAACCATTCCCTTTCTAAGTATCAAGCAGCCATGGACCACTTGCTTAAGATGTATGCGGGTGGAGACCTGGTCTGCGAGGTGGACCTTGGAGACCGGTCTGCAGAGGGCAGGTTTATTGGCCTGGAGTCTGTATTCCGGGCTGTTGATTATATGTACATGGGAAAAAACACTGGAAAAATTGTAGTTGAATTATCTCGCTCTGTCAGCAGTAAGCTGTAAAAACAGAACAATGACATAAATCAAAGGAGAAAGAAAATGGGCACTTTATTCCTCAGAATTACTCAAATCAAGTTATTTGTAGTTGGTTAACAGGTATAATATTTCTTAAAACAAAAGTCAGGTCTTAATGAATAAGTTTCTCTTTCTTTTTTCTTTTTTTTTTTTTGATTTTTTTTGGGGGGGGGTGGTTGCCCCTCCCTTGAAAAAAATGCTAATAAAAACTTCTCTCAATGGCTCAGAGGTAAAACCGTTATATTCGATTCTTTGGTCATGGACAGTCTCATTCCAGATTTTATTGTTCCAGAGAATTAAATTAATTCCTGATGCAAGATCTGATCAAATCAGTATGTCTTCAGCTTGATGAGATTTTAAAATCGGTCTTGAAAATAGTCCACAAATTCTTTGCTTTGGGAGAGTTTGGTCGTACACTAACGAGGAGTTAATAAATGAGAGATATAGCAGAAAAGCAGCCATATATTTTCAGAGTCCATATTCCCAGGAAATGGCCCTTCCTTTTCTATAAATCACCAACTCCCTAACTAGAAATTTGGAGGAATTCTCCCAAAACTTTGATTTTTGTTAGGTCAATAGAAAAATGACTATGTGAACGCAGACCTCTTTTTAAAAAGTGTCTATTATTTAATGCTTTATGCCCAATTATCCCAGTGAGGCCTGTGTGGACCTGGAAGTTTCTCTCTGCCCTAAAGAAGCAAATTAGTGTTGAAAACTGTTAAGACAAAAGCAGGCTTTGGAAAGGGATACTACGGAGGTTGGGGGCAAGCTTTAAAAACTTAGTACCTGCCTGGGAAGGGGGAGAGAGGATATGCTGCATCCATGGGGAGAGTCTGCATAACAAAGGGAAAGCACTCTCTAGGCACAGGGCCAGAGAGTAATAATAGCATCCTTCCTAGGCCTGCAGTAGGATGTATCAGACAGCACTGTGCAGAGGAGGGACTGACGCAATCTAAAATAATCAGACATTCGCTTCGTGTTTCAGACTTTCGGACACGGTGTGTTTTATCTCTGATCTTGGAAACAGAATAGTGTGTGGCAGAGCGCGCTGTCCCCGTGTCCCCATTTTACTTCCCCACGCGTTCTGTGGGAAAGAGCTGCGCCTCGTTACTAGTGCCCACTGCCCGTGTCACACGTGAGAGCAACGTCACGAGCCTTCTCGCAGCCCAGCTGCCCGCCTCCTCACCTTCAGCTTGCCAAAGAAGGCTCCAGCTCTCGTCGCGAAGTTGGAAATCCCATCGTGCCTTTCTAATTGAAGGCAAAGCCCACCGGATTATTTTTCAAAGCCCTGGGTTTTCGGTGTCTCTAAATGCTAAATAAATGTGAACGCAATTAAAGATGCTCCGGGAAACTTGGCGACCATATTTAATTTTTCTTTCCTCCCATCTGAGGAGCGAGGAGATCCTACTGCTGAATAGCTGTTAGTATCTATTTTACAAGATTTACTCATTTTCAGGTACCTAATGTAGCTGCTAGCATGCACGCACAACAATACAATTTATATGGTAAATGGGACCAAATAATGGCTTCACTGAATGTTAGGGCTGCACTGAAGGGAGATGTCACGGTAAATAGCCGCCAAATTATGGATCATGCCGAAGTGTCACAACCGCACTAAAGACAAATAGCACCGGAGGCTATTGCCGCTGTGACGCTTCTGAGTTATGAAGAAGGGTAGCAGCCTGATGCGAGGCTCTTTGTGTCCTCCTCACGGCACGGGGTTACTAGTGCGGGGTACAAGAGAGGTTGGCCCACCGTGGTGCTCGGTTATTAATCTGCCCCTCTCAGACCTAACAGCTCTGGCCAAAGAGAAGGAGACGCTGCCTGGCTTTCAGATACACAAACACACACAGGGGAGGGGACAGGTTTTAGGAACGGAAGTGCACAGGAAGGGACTGGTAATGGGCGAACATTGTAATCAAATCATCCCATCCAAGAAGATGATGAAATTTCACGTAGTATATGTTGCTGCCCATGCAGATAGATGTGTGAAGTCTAAACCATAATGCACTTTCTCCCTTCGTCGAGACTCCAGGAGCAAGGACACTGCCAACTAAATTGCTTCCTCGAAACTGAAGTGCATCCCGGTTTCTTTCATGTTAATGGGAGGGTAATAAAGATGAAAGACCAACATTTTAAGGGATGGATCCCTTAAGCTACAGAATAGAAATTTATAATGTTTTGAAGGAATATACTAAATTCAGCGACATAAAAAAAAATTTTTTTTTCAAACACCCAGGTTTAAAATAAAATATAATCTGAAAACCTCATGCTCGCTTTCCCCAAACTCAGGAACTCCAGTGCATGCTGTTTTCATTTATTCTTAGAAAACAAGCATGAAAGATTCCGCCCATTCAGATAATGCCAAAAATATGTTTAAACTTTTTTTTCTTATTCTGAAAAATGATTTGTAAATTGAGGGTCATAGTTCAGTATCAGTTTCATCTTCTTGGATTATCGTTCAGGACCAGCCTCTAATGGGAGGTGAAATGGTGCAATGCTCTCAACACCTTTCTTCTGAACTGTATTACATATCACAAAAAGTACATCCATAATTCAGGGCAATTGTCAGTCTTTGTTTTAGAGACAGGGCTGGGGCTGAGCGATCATGGTGGATGAATTATTTCTCGGTTCTCAGGGTGGCCTTCTCTGCACCTCAACCTTGAGGGCTCTGGCTGGGCAGATGGAGGGGTTTGACTTTGAGAAGCTATTCTTTGCCATTCCATTGTGACTTCTAAAAAAGCAAATGCTATTCCTTCGCATTTGTTTTGCATGCAAAAAAAAAAAAAAAATACCAATGGTGTCATTCCGAGTCTCTTTGACGATGACTCCTGCTAGTAAATATTGTCAGCATTTAAAAAAAAATTTTTTTTTTCGGGAATAGTTCACAAAGAAATGACACGGAAGTTTTGCTTGATAGGCTCTATACATTGTTATTATATGATTTCATCTGAATGGAGTTTCTCAAGAGTAGGATAGAGCCTCTGTAAATGGTCATTAGTATTACATTCAGTATTTATCTAATGAAAGTGCAGTGACAAGTAGCTGCTTCTTATTAAAATGAAAATCCTGCGTTATGTACTTAAGGAACATACCAGCTAATGAGGATGTAATGTCCTCAGTACAACACAGACCTTCTTTTTGTGTTCCCCACCACAAGACGCTGGAAACTTGACAAATGATATCATTTAAGACACATGCCTGCCGTAGGGACCTGCTTTTTGGCTTCCTGTTTCTGGCTTTTATTTGGGTAACATTTATAATGGCCACCCTACTTGAAACGGGTAATGTTTTAACCCCTTCGTAGAGTTCCCAATTAGCATGAATTTACTACATTCAGGGTTTCTTTTAAAATGGGGTGTTTAGTACTGAAAATATTTTTCTTGATCACTTTACCACATGTACATATGGGATAAATACCACATTTTAGATTTATATGAAAACAGATGAGCAACGTGCAACTTTCAGAAAAAATACGATAGAAAAAGACCAAGCGCAATCAACTGTGGATGATAATTTCCTAGGGGTTACAATACACGCTTTATGAATGTAACCCAGATGTGAAATGGCCTGATTTGATGGGCTCCTAATCACTGTTCTCTATCCTTCCCTCTCTCTTCTTTTATTAAAGATTGTTTGTTATTTATAGTACTTATTTAAAGACACGAAATTTATCTATGCAAACATTATTCGGTACTTTCGGGGTTGGGGATTGGTTGGGGTTTTTTTGAAAGTTCGATTTTTCTGTAACTAATGTTGTAGTTATGGCCCAGAATTAAAGATTTAGGATCACATTTCAGAAGTCAGACATGAAACTCTGGATTCTCCATACCACGGATATGGGCATTTTAAACTTTAAATTCTATTGCTTACTAGACCTTTAGCGTTGTTATTTCAACTTATAAAGAGAGGAATGTTCAATATGAGAACCTTATTGCTGTGACCCTGAGCAAACTATGGGACGTTGCCACGAGAAAAAGAAAAAAAAACGCTATCCAAAATACGTAAGGAATATTTTTACCAACAAGTAATTCTTGATAGTAGAGAGTTGATATTCAGGGAAGGTCAAATCGGGTAGGCGTGTGAGGTTTCTATGTAAGCCTTTCCCTAGATCTGCGTACCGATGAACTGTGACAATAAGACTGAGCTCGCATCTGTTCCCAATAGGATGGCTTCTGCCAGCTTGGACCTGCCCTTCAGGGCTGGCTCATGCTTCTCCAGGGGCGCGGACACTCCCGGGAAGCGTGTCTTGGATCCCTCACATGGGAGGCTAAGTACTGTAAGGAGTAGTTTGGGGGGACCGATATGTGCCTTGTACGTGCTGGGAAGCACTGTGCCAGAAGTACAGAGATTCCAACGGCCCCCCAAAGTAAGAGTTTCCCTTGAAGGGCACTATCTGAGAGTGCCTTTCTGCCAACACGAAATTAAAATAATAATTAAAACAGACCCTGCTGACTGGCCGTAGCATCCAATAGGAGAGATGGATTGCTGCTTTGAGCTCAGAAAGGGGTTCCATAAGATCGTCAGCCACTGTCCTGCCTTACCCTCTGCACCAAAGGGCTAAACTGTATGTTAGAATGACTTGCATGGACGATGTCTTTGGTCAGTGGAGGTGTAGGAACGTGTTCAGGGACGCGAGGGCATCCTGCTTAGAAGAGTCTGCCTCGCCGCCTGCGTGCCTGCCCCTGGGAGGTCGACCGGCAGAAACTTAGAGCTGGAAGGAGCCCGGACACTCTCCGCCCCTCATAAAGGAGAAGACTCTTGTTGTCCCTTAAATGGTAAAATTTGGGATTTAATCGACAGTCTACTCCTACCCATTGTATAAATGAAGAAACCAAAGCCCAGGAAGGATAGGTGCCTCTTCTAGGGTCACGGAGTTCACCAGCCTCAGACATGAAGCTAGAACACAGGCAGGTGCCTGCCCAGGGCACCGGGCAATCATAGGCTTATCCCCTTCATAATCTGCCAAGGTCCCTCAGTACGGGGCTGATTAATAGTATCGCAGAATAACAACTGGCCTTTGTTATAAATCTTTTTGTGGATGAGATGACGATCAACCCAGGAAGAATATCACGGTTCAGACTGCGAAAGTGTGTTCACTCAGGACCCCCTTTAATCGAGGACAAGTCATGGTTCCAGATCATTTGATTCTGTGTCATCTAAATACCACACAGGGTTCTGGGGGGAAAAGTACTCAGTGGAATTAAGGGCTGAATGCTCACAATTTCGTTTTAATGCTACAAGGAAGTCTCTGTCCTATCAATGTATTTTTGGATGTCCAATCATGAAAATCAAATAAAATCTTTATTATCATGTGTTGAGTGGGTTTTTTTTTCCTAGAGTCATTTCACCTGCTTATATTATTGCCTATAGAAAGCCAATGTTTGACCATCATAATTTTTGTACCAGCAAAACATCTAGAATCTGAATCTGCCATTCTACCTGAAATCGACTCTGAATCTAGCAGACTCAGGGCTGTAATGCGTGGACGCGTGTGCCGGCAGCAGGGGGACGTGTAAGAGGCAGGGGATGGGGATGGGGAGAGACACTAGTGGGTCCCACGTGTGCTCACGTGTGGCAGGAATCTCACGCTCAGAGACAAGCCCTTCAAAACCACATGACATTGAACATTCATGCCTTTCTACATCATTCCTGTCTTCCTTGAACTCATGCATAACAAGCGCAAACTTTCAACTTTACATGAACAAATCCTTTCCCAATAGAAACAGCTTCTTTTCACATTGAAAAAACCCTTCTTGGGAACAGCAACAATGTCAAAGGCAATCTCATTTCATAGAAAACCTCGCTTCTCACCAGGGGACTGGAAGCAATAGTGGCCCCTCTCTATGTTGTTGGAATTTACATTTGGAAATTGAATTGTCTCCTTGAGGGTCTTTGCTCAAAGTACCTTTTGGAGAATTTCTTACATCCACGTACAGCAGGGTACATGGAAGGAGACAGAAGTGAAGCAGAACCGGTGTCCCCTCCCCACCCCCAGCTGGAAACTCTGCTCATTCTCTAAGCAGTAAAATTAAATTGTCATTGCCGAAGAATATTTGTCGTTTCAACTTTTACATACACTTTGCACGCCCTCTTGAAGCTTGCTTACAGATTTGACTATTTGAAAACAAGGTCACTATCTTCCCCTCTTTTACTATTAGATAAGCAAAGAGGGATAGAGGAGGGATACCCATTTTAGAGATGGCAAGAGTAAGGTGCAGAGAAATGATTTGCCTTTGATCCCTCAGCCACTGGTTGAACAGAGCCTGGGGCCCATGGATAATTCTCAGACCAAGGCTGCTTGTTTTTTGTTTTGTTTTGTTTTCCCCCTAGAAAGCGTTGCTTGTCCCAGGTCACCGTGCACACACATCACCTGTTGCAATGCAGGTCCCGATGCCGCAGGTCCAGGGTGGGGCCTGAGAGCCTGCCTTTCCCCGGTGATGCCGAGGCTGCTTCTTGGGGGAACACACTTGGAGTAGGAAGGCACAGGGTCACACTGCGTTTGAAGAGATTCCCGTATGGGGACAGGCCGTGTCAGAAGGCACTTCTGAGCAACCCGAAGGCTACCTGGTAGGAGTTACAGAGACGAGAACGTGATACAGCTCTGAAAACGGCTGCCTTTTATCGGCACGTTTCCAACTTCTTTAAATTAGCCTTTCCTTCTGACATCGGCTGTGACACCCGCCGTCCGTCTGCTCTTGAGGGTGCTCTGTAGCAGCTATATCCAGGCAGGTCTGGAGGCTGCAGAAAGGTAACGGGACTGTCCTGGGGCCGCTCGGCAAACGGTGACAGCAGACGCCTCACTTCCACGTTTTCACTGCCTTTCAAATAGAAGCAGATCTCAAAAGGACCTAAACTCTTCCCGTTTTCCTTCAGCTTCTACAGTGAAACTCTGTCATGCCACTGTCCTTCCTGCCCGGGGTCCCCAGCCAAACACGGTCCTTTTGTGGGAGCGCTCGGTGCAAACGCCAGCCGTCCTGCGTGGGTCTGCCCTCCGCCGGCTTGTGCACGGCATTAACACGGTATCTTACAGTTCTCCCGGGGAGAGCCAGAGCACCCAGCTGACGTCCGCTTTCGGATCGGGTCACTTGGAACAGCACCGTGGCACCATGTGTAGGCTTTATGTAGATTGGCCCACAGAATTTACGGTAATTGAAGAGGCCGTGGCCGTCATCGGGGAAAAATTACAATCCATCCGAGCGCTTCTTAACATACCAGCATAGTAATCAGAGAAAGAACTGGCTGGGAAAACGGTAAGAAAGCATCTCGGTATCAAAAAGGAAGCCAGTTGAGTTGCAGCTACGATCTATGTTGGGAACAGACAAATAGCCCCGGCGGGAGGCTGGAGAGCAGCATTCCAGCGCCCAGCTCCAGTTACCGTTACCGTGTGCGAGGGGACGAGCCCCCAGGCCGCCCAAGGGAGCCTCTGGCCCCCGCCCTCTGTGTGGGGCTCTGACTTACCCAAGCACTTGTGGCCAAGCCGCCACCCCCACAGGAGGGGCCTCGGAGTTGAGCAGGAACAGCAAGAGCATCACCCCACTTGCGTTCACCCACAGAGCTGGGTGCAGTTTGGGGAATCAAGATTGGAGGCAGGGAGCCCGATGACCTTAGAAAAATTCCCAGGGAGGCCAGTGAGGGCAAGAGCCAGGTGGAGGCAAGGGGAAGTAGACGGCTCTTGGGTTGGGCCAGGGAGCAGAGAGGTATGTCAACTTCTCGGGGTCTCTGGAGACGCCCAAACGCAAATCCGAGAAATGCTGGAGACTCCAGGCTTCCAGGTGGGACCTTTTCCTTGATCAACGAGCTTAAAAAAAATGCGGCTCTCAGTTAATAAAGGGACTGGCGGGTGATAACAGAGGCAGCTTGCTGCTTGCCTGCCTTAAGTGGCTTATTTATTTTCACGACTTTCCCAGTCCTGTCGAGGCAAAGACAGTTACTCTCACCTGTGGGCTCCATTAGTGCTCTGCTCATACTTCATTTCTAGCACTTTTCATGGATCCCCAGAATCTTATCTATTTGCATGTCTGTCTCCCTGGAGACTGTGAACTCCATGAAGGTAAAGCCTGCCTCACCGGCACTCCTGGGCTGGGACAGAGTACCTGCTGATAAATACCAAATCAATGTATACTTTGTATACTTTCCACTTTTATTGCAAAACTGAACCAAGAGAAACCTGGTCCAGTGTCTCGCGAGTGTCTACTCCTGCAGGATTCCCAGACAGGCACCGGCCCACGGCCATTTCTCCAGTTGCAAATGAGCCCTTAAGACAATTGCCATGTGTGTTCTTCTTAATCCCACGTCCACGTAACTTCTCTGCTCAGGGCTGCTCACCTGGAAAATCAGGTGACCTGATCTGAGCACCTGGGCGCTCTAACAAGGGATGATGCTGAGTCTGTGATGCCCACCTGTTGGTGCAACAAAGAAATATTCTCAACAGCACTTTTAATGTTCTGTTGGTGTCAGCCCAGAGTGCTAATTTAGTGCTATCCAAAATAAATCCCCCAAACACTGGACTTTCTCAAAACTCTAAATGGCTCTTCAGCTCCCCTCTGGGGATGTGTCAGAGAAAGTTACAATCGAACTGAATAAGGTCCCAAGCAGTGCCCAGACATAGTAGGCACTCTCAATACAGTACTTGAATGAATGAATACCAAACCCTTGGAAAAATAAGAACTACCATTTAAGGATAAAACTAAAAAGATTTTCATTCTTCAGGGAAGGGTTTCTTTAGGATTCTGATCCTGTGCATGCCTCATATGTGAGAGGACCCCATTCCAGAGGGGCGAAGGCGCCCTCTGGGGAGATCTGAGTTCGAATGCCTCCTCTCCCACCGACTACCGCCACAACTCTGGGAAGATTCTTCACCCACAGGAGCCTCAGCCTCTTCCTTTGTTTCATTTGTCCCCCATCCAAGGGGACGACAACACTGACCTGTGGATGCAGTCAGATGAAGCACAGAGAGCACCGGTCACTATGTCCCAGCCCCTCAGGACACCAGTTCCTCCCCTCTTTTCCTTTGGAGCAAGAAAGGCACAGAGGGGGCTCAGGAAACAGTATGGTCAGGGGGCACTCCAGGGGAGCCGGACCTGCTCCCCACACCCCGGGACCACTGGTTATAGCCCTTAAGGCTTTGAGAGGCTTGCACTTGGAAAACTGACGTGAAATACTACAAAGTGAATAGCAAAGTCTTGAGATTCATTTTCCCTACACTCTCTCACCCAAGAGTAGAAGAAGCTAAATTTCCTTTTAGTGGACTAAAACTAGCCCACAACAGGTCCACAGTGGGTTATTTTTAAAATCTTTATTATATTCATATTAAATATATATCGTATTTTATATTTATTACATTAAAAGCTGCTAGGATGCTTTGGGGTGCAAGTATCAGAAAAGCCAACTAAAACTGGCTTAAACAAAAAGGAGGCTCATGTAACCAGAAAGATCAGAGGTAAGTCAGGCTTCAGGTGCAGTTTGATCAGGGATTCAGCTCCGTTTTTCTGAGATCCTTTCCTCAGACTGCTTCCTCAAAAGACTGCCTATAGGGACGCCTGGGTGGCTCAGTTGGTTAAGGGTCTGCCTTCAGCTCAGGTCATGATCCAGGGTCCTGGGATTGAGCCCTGTGTGGGGATCCCTGCTCAGCAGGGTATCTGCTTCTCCCTCTCCCTCTGACCCTCCCCTTGCCCGTGCTCTCTCGTGCACTCTCTCTCTCTCTTAAATAAATAAAATGAAAACAAACAAACAAAAGGCTCCCCACAGGAACAGGCTCAGCTTCCATTCCATATACACCGCACCCCCTGACAAAGGCCTCCACTTCCCTTGGACTGGGCCAAGTGAATATATAAGTGTGTCGAGAGGAGTATATTCCCCTCTGGGGAGTGGGCCAATCCCACCCAAACCACAAGAGAACCCTGGGGCTACTCAGAAATGGGGAGGGGCAGGACGGACACTGGGAGGGTGACTGTCCCCCACCCTACGGGACGAGGGCACCGCCAAGACCCCCTGTGGGTGAGGTGAGTCCTCATGAATCCTGCAAGATCCTTGAAGCCAGGGACCAAGCAAGTCAGGCATTTAATGAGCCACTGGGGCCTGTCCAGGAGCCGGCCTCTCGACTCCTGGGTCACTTGTCACTGCAGTCTTGCCTGAGTGGAACTCCCACAGGATGGGCAACTTAAGGCCAGGAAGTCCAGCACCTCCCTGGGTGGGGGGCTGAAGGAACCCCCTCCTTCCACATCTCAGGCCTCCACGGGGATGAATGCTCACCTCCACGCCCCAGGCCCCGAACTCCAGGCAGGCACTGACCTCCCAGGTCTGCAGGGCTAGCTGGTCCTTACAAGATTCACCACCCGAATCCTGGCTTCATCATCACGCAGCCTTTTCTCCATGGACATGTCGGTGTCCAGATTTCCCTCTGTACAGGGACCCAGTCACATCGGGCTGGGTTAACCCCACTCTCAGACCTCACCGACTTCATTTGATCACCTGCAAAGGCCCTATTTTGAATAAAGTCTGTTCACAGGTACTGGGGACAAGGACTTCAGCGTCTTCTGGGGGACACAATGTGCCCCGTAGCATGGGGTAATGCACGAGTGTGCATCTGGGTGTGTGTGCCTGAAGGAGACAGGAGACTCGGGTCCTGCGGTCGTCATGCTGGCACCTCGCCCAGGGCCATGTGGACAAGCCCTGGCTGCCGGGTGGGAAGACTTTTGGGGTGTTGTCACCAGACTCCGGGACAGATGAGTCTGGAACCCTCGAAGCCACGACTTAGCCCATCCTGGGCCAACCTCGGCCTTCCTTCCTTGCCTTCTTGCTCACCTTTCTGTCACCCTATAATACACCGTAGAATAGTCCCAGCCCTTGTCCCGACCACTCACTGTGTAGCCTCAGGGTGGAGAGGCTGCTTTGGAGCCGGCAGACTCTGGGGGGCTTCGTAGGACACCTCGAGGTGCTCACCATTCCCTGCTCAGGACCCCCACTCTTTTCTTCTGCAGAGGAGGTATTATTTTCACATTATTATTGTTATTTCACAAACGACTCAGGGAAGGTTACACGCTAACCGCACAGGGCCCGTCGCTGCTGGCCTCCCACGGGGCAGGTGGTTAGGTGCCGGGGCAGGGACCGCATCTTGGCTTTCTCCACCTCTGTCCTGAGCTCAGTCTGGGGCCCCATGTGGGTGGTGGGGATGGGAGTCCCGAGCGGTCGGTGAAAAGCCCTGCCCTGTGTCCACCTTCAGCTCCCCCCTGTTGGAGCAAACCAGCACCATGCTGGGGGCCTCCCAGTGGCCGGCTCCTACCAACAGGGACCCCCCCAGCCCACCGTGCCTCCAACCAAGCCCACGGCCCAGTAGCACCTGAGAGACGTTTTCGCGAGAACCCTCACCTCCCCGCGCAACCAGTCTTCATCTGAACTCTCCAACCGTCTGTTCATTCTAGAACATAGAGATTACCTTCAAGTCCTAAGATGCATTTGCAGGTAATCACTTTTCCAAACTGAGTGAAAGGCTGCCCAAAGGGAATCAGAACTAGCCCCTCTTTGGTGAAATGACTAATGGCTTTTTAGTCATTTTGGGGGATGAAACTGTTTGTTTCTTATACTATTTCTTTGAAGATAAGTTTTCTGCTCCACAGTTTACATTTCCTTGCTTTATTACCATGCATTTTCCCCTATATTGTCTGCTTTTGCATTTTCCCCCCACGGGGGGAAGAATGCTACTTATTATTATTATGGTTTAATCCACACCCCACTTTGTCAGGGAGACACTGAGGCCCAGAGGGGCGAGGCAGCATGCCCGAGGACACACAGCTCTGCGCCTGGCGCCCAGCGTCTGCACCCAGGCTCCCTGCTGCCCCCCCCACCAGCACACGCCCCCATAAAGCATTTTCACGTGATTTCTCTGAGATGATTTAAAACATCCTTTTCCAGAGCTTTTCACTCTAAGGTAATTAACCCATTCTGTTAATGGCAGGAGGTCTGTGCTAATATTTGGTGGAAGATTCTCATTTAAATGCTCAGCACTATGAAAAGCAACCTTGCCACATTTTAGAAGCCAGTGGGTTTCATTTAAATATTCCATTCAGTTTTTTGCTTTAGAGGTGTCTGTAAGGAAATGTGATGAGAGACAGAACAGCACAAAACTCAATCAGCCATGGATGTGGCCCCCAAGCAGGGACCGCCCCCTGGGAATGGGGATGGGGGCCAGCCTCAGTGGGACCCGAACGGCCGGAAGTGTGTGCCCTCGATGCTATCAGCCGCAAGTAAACACTATGCCCACAGTCTTAGCTCAGGGACATATCACCCTTCTCCTGTCAAGAGAGACCTCCCCACAGAGAAGCCCACGAGAAACGCAGCGAGTGTAGGAGGCCTGGGGAGCCCGCTGCGCCCAGCGCAGCCCAGCCCGGCCCAGTGGGCAGGAGCAGGGAATGAACCACACCCTGGGAGCAAAGCACAGGGTGCTGCTCAGCACTTCCTGGTGGCTTCCTCCTCGTCGTTCTGTGGACCGAAGATCCCCAGTGTTGGGAGAGAGTGGGAGGACATCAGCAGACTTCGCTGGGAGCTGGACCCCATGGTCTGCGTGAGGGGCATCAGCACAGAGCCAGAAAGAACTCTGAGGCTGCCGGTTCATCAGGGATGGGAGGCAAGAGAACAGGAATGTTACCTGCCGTGGAGGAGAGCGGCCTCAGGGCAGGGGCCTCGGCGTGCAGTCCTACCTCCCTATTATTGTCAAAAAGGAGCCCAAGCTTAGAGCAGATGAAGGAGAGCAGTATTTGCAACCACAAGCAGGATGGACTTTCTCTCAGGCTTCCTGGACAGGAGGGTGTGTGTGCGGATTTAGGGGGCAGACCCCAGGCCCCGGTACCCAGTTCATTCGCCTTGTCCAAGCCACCAGGAGGCGGTCACTGCTGGTGGCACCCTTCCGGTCACGCACGGCGTGGGGGTGCTGGGGCTTGCGGAGCCCCTTACCACGCACCCTGCTGGCCCTGTCCCCTTGCGCACATGCAATCCTGGTCCGTGGCAAGCCGGCCAGACCATCAGTCCGCGAGGAGGCTGCATTGCTGGCCCGCGCTCCCGGAGGCGTGGACAGCCTGCTCATTCTGCACCTGGCGTCCTTAGGTATTCAGTTAAAATTGGACGGGAGAGTCCCGGGTATGAATACATACCCCTTCAAACGAGGCCTTTGCACGGAACTAGAATCTGCGGGCGCGGGGTGCGCTGGCAGGCATGGGCGCCGTGAGCAAGGGAGGGGGGCCCGGATCCCGGCCGCTGACAGCCCGCTCCCCTGCGCGCGGCTGAGCCGGCCGGCCCTCCGAGAGGATGCGGCGGGCTGGCGTGCTGTCAGCCTTCTGCAAGGCAGCAACCTTAATTGCTCCTGTTCTTTCAAGACGACTCTCCACCAACAATCTCATTATCACGCACACATGTTTATTTCACATTTCCAGGGCCCTTCGTGCAGCCTCGGAGGCAAGGAAGGCAGAGTATTATGTTAACCAACAACACTGTTTGTTCTCCTCCTCGCCTGCCCCTCGGAGCGGCTGGGCGGCCAGGTGGGTGGCTGGGCCGGGGGGCCGGGCCCCGAGGTCCACCCCGCGGTGGGCTTGCGCAGTAAGGGGGGGTCCTGTCAGGGCACCCGCCGTGAGGCCTGCAGGCATGCCCACCTCCAGGACGGGGCCCCATTCGCCCAGCGCAGGTGTGAGAGGCTCTCCCGTCAGGTGCTAAGTGGCAGGAGCAAAGCGGGCCCCCCCCCCATTCCTGCCTGGAAGAACCTCACTCTTCATGGGGAGGCCACACGTGCACAAAGGGAGGGGGGGCAGGGGAGAGATGGGGCATTCCAACAAGCACCTGCTATGCTCCAGGCTGTGTGCTAAGTGCTCGATACATTTACTTCACCAAATCCCCAGAACGGTGTGCTCTAGACCCACACTGTCCAAAGGAAATAAAATGAGAACCACAAATGCAAAATGTTCTAACAGCCACATTCAAAAGGGTGAAGTTGATTTTCCTAATATGTTTTATTTAGCCCAATAGATGCAAAATATTATCATTTAACTTGTAATCAATATAAAAATTATTGATATTTTATTCTTTTTTTTCCAACTCCGTTTGAACAAGCCCCATTTCAAGTGCTCACGAGGCTCATGGTTGTCATGTTGGACGGTGGGGTTCTAGACGGGAAGCTCAGGCACCATTTTTTTTTAATCAATAAGAAATATCTGATATATCTCACTTTACTTATATAATATACTATATACACATAACTACTTATATAATAATTTCTTTAATCTACATAACCACCCTGCAAGGTAGGATTACTATCACCTTCATTTTACAGATAGGGAAAATGAGGCACAGAGAGCTGCAGGAACGTACCTGAGGTCACAGGACTAGTAAATAAAACAGCTGATTAGGGACATGGCAGCCTGGCTCCAGGACCTGTGGCTGAACCAGCAACTCCCAAGGCCTTTCCAGACCTGACACAAACCAGGTGCTCAGTAAGTATTTGTAGGATAATTGAATAAGAGAGATTTAGCTTCCATTTACTGATTCAACTGAGGCCCAGAGAAGTTAAGTAAGTTCCCTAATGTCACACAGCTTGAAAACAGCCAAGTTATTGCTAAACCAAGTGTGTCTGATTTGGAAAGTTGGGGAAGGTTCCAGAGAGTATTCCAAGGGAAGAGTGGATTGTTTCTGGCCAGTTTTATGGAGTAGGGAGCATTTGAGCTGCACGTTGCATACAGGGAGATGGGGAGGTGATTTCTAACTAGAACTACGATGAAAGGCCCAGCAGAAGGTGAGCTCCATCCATTCCACCAGGTGCAGGGGCAAAGGTGGGAAGACAGGATGCAGGGTGGTGGGTGATGACCCCAGGGGGCCTTAGAGGGGAGGGGTCTCAGGGAGCAGCGGGAAGGGTGCCCCAGCCAGACCCCACAAGGGGAGAAGCTTGGGGTCCTCTAGATTTCCTTTCCCACTCCTGCGAGCCCCTGCCCACCTCCCGCACTCCAGGCTCAACCACGGGGACACCAGCCCTCGGAGAAGGATGGACAGAAACCACTCAATGCACTGGGGAGTCCAGTCTATCACGCACAGGTGAGGGAAGGCTCGGGCCAGCTGATGGGACTTTGAGGCGCCAGCCGGGCAGCGAGTGGACACAGCAGGCAGGTTCTCATCTGGTCCCACGGCAGCTGCCCCTTGCTGCTCCCTGGCGCCTGGCAAGGTCTGGGAGGAGCCGCAGTGACTGCCCCAACTCCTGAACTCATCTCAGGAGTAGCAACCCCCCGGACCGCAAGCCACCCATGGAGACCTGGCCCGGGGCCCTGGGACGTGGAGTGCTACGCCCCAGACAGGAGAGGACCTGGCAAGGGTCAGCCTCCCTCTTCCTTCTCCGCCTTCATCTGCTCTAGGAAAACATGGAAAGCACGAGAAGCTCATTCCCCGCTCACCCCTGTGCAATCAGCTACGGGGTTTAACATTCAACACATATCCCAACCCTAGGATTCAGATCTTAATTTTATTATTCTTACATAAAGGAGAAACTGTAGGTACATTTTCTGTTTGTTAAAAAAAAGTCATGTGTAAAATGGCACTTTTTGCTTGCACAATTCTCCTGTTATATTATTTATTGCAAGGGAGAATGATCGTGCTAAGAAAATAGTGTCACTTAAAAATTAGGTGGTTCCCAATCAACTTATGACAGTAATTGCTGTAATATCCTCTTTGATTTAGATATAGTAATATCAATGTAATTGCCACTGGGAAAAAATTATAATGGCTGTTGATGATAACTAACACATAAATGGCAACGAACAGGAACATGTATTTTATATTATAGGATTCAGCCCTAGAGCAGCCGTAAGAAACCCAGTGCTTTCAACAATCTGGCACGGCCCCTCAAGGAACCAAGCGCCCCGCTCGCCCATGTCATCGCGGGGGTGGGTGACACGGGGCAGGCAGGTGCAGCCTCAGCCTCCCGTGGGATCCGTAATGGGGGGTCCTCCAGCCCCCCAGAGGCAAAGGCAGGGCAGCACCAAGAGCTGAACCTGCTTCTGCAGCAGGGCCGGAAACGGCGCCTGAACGCTCACTTGGCGATCCTTGGCTGTACTCATCCCACTGCGCACCATTCACTGTACTCACCCGTGGAGCCACAGTCCACAAAACGTGGTCTCTGTTTCCTGGCTGTAAACCCTAGGGGAGCTAGCACTGGATTGCTTTTGTAGCATTTGAATTTCCCTCCTGTGCGCCACCCCAGACCCGTCCCCAACAGCCAGTCCAGAGACATCTAGATGCGGTTGTTCACCGTGGAGGGGACAAGACACGTGGCCTTTGTTGGCTCTCACTGCCCGCTACGTGGAGTGCCGTGGGAGCAGAGCCCTGGCCCGTGTGGGTCACCAGCACGTCCACTGACAGCACAGGTTTGTCATCAAGCAGAGGCATTATTTTAGCTCTTAAGATGACCAGCTACCTGGATGACATCAGAGACGTGTGGCTTGTTAGTGCCCATCATCACCTGGTGAAGTGGGAGAACTGAGGAAAGCAGGAGACAGTTTGGTAAAGTGAGCGTATAGGAAGGACCCCCCCCCCAGGGCCATGGCGGGGTCAGGGGCCCCAGTGCTAGTCTAGACTCTGCCCGCTCCCTGGACCTGGGCAAGCTGCTTGGGCTGGACAGTGGCAAAGGAGGGCTTGGACTGCACGCGGGTGCCACGGTGTGCTGGGGTCCAACCCTTCCGTGGAGGTAGCGAGGCTTCCTCTCTGAGGCCCCCATCAGATCCTCACTCTGCAGGTCTGAGGGATCTGGGAGACGGCCTGACTGCCTGGGGACCAATGGAGCCCCTTGGGGAATCTGATGATAAGAATGCTGATAGAAGCGACGATCACTGAATGCTGGGGCAAGGCACTGTGTTCACTTTTTATCCTCAAATCAAACAGTTTAGGTGATTGCTAATTTGTGTCCCCTTTCCAGAAGAAGTAGGTAGGCACGGAGAGGCTGAGTCACTTGCCCACAGTGACACAGTAAGTGGTGAAGCCAAGTTTGGGGCTAGTCCGTTGACCCCAGAAGCCACTCTTTAACCCAATACCGCATTCATATACAGTGTTGATGGGAGGTCATGCTTGCGAACCATTGGCCTAGATGACTAGCAAGGCCCCATCCAAGTTAATATCCTATGATAGTGTGAAGCTTGATGGAAATAAGAGGCACAGATATTTCCTGAGACTAGAGTGATAACAGCCTGGAGCATAATAGTTGGCAGTCCTGGGCAGCAGGAGGCCACCCGGACACCCCTAGAAAGGAGGCGGGTGGGACTTCCGGTCCTGATAACATAGGGGTTGGCACCAACCCTCCCACTGCAAACCCCTAAACAGGTCCTATAAAATTATAAAAATCCTAAAAATTGGGAGAAGCTGACAAAATGGTAAGAAAAAGAAGTTACTAGGCCAAAATCCAGGAGGAAGTAGAAACACGGAAGGAGATGGAGCACTGAAGCCATGTCAACTGTGAAAAACAGTTGCTAACAAGGGGTCCTGGAGTTTCCATCACCACAGCTTCCAAAGTGCTTGTGACCGAAGATAAAGCCTGGGACCATCGAGGTGAGGAGCCGTGGTGCTGAGCATACATACAAGAGGAAAAGGGAAAAAGTCCCAGAGCACTGTCACCACAAGCCGATGCTTGTCTAGATTTGTAGTTCAAATTCACATGATCCGGTTAGTGCAAAAAACAAAAACCTCACACCCATGAATTTCGTGCATTGTGGATCCCAAAGTGCCTGGGAGAGGAAAGCATACATTCTCTCTGAAAGAAAGCATCTTCGTCTTAAATCTCAAAGAATTCCCACAAGGAAAATGATCAGATCACAGTTAGAAATATTTAATAATAAGGAGAAATCATAATTTCTGGCCATGAACCAGAAACAACACAAGCAAAAGAACACAGAGACAGACATAAAAAGACTTCAGGAATTAACAAGTATGGATTATAAAATGACAATGCTTACTACATTTAAGAAACAAATTTCAAGAAAAATATTAAAACAAACTTGAATATTTGAAGAAGAATGGATATAATTTTAGGAAGTAAAAAAAAAAAATAGAACTGAAATTAATTAATGGTTTAACTGCCGATTAGATATACCTGAAGAGAGAATTCGTGAATTGGAATATAGAGAGGAAATTGTCCAAAATGTATCACAGAGGGTCAAAGAGATGGAAAATATAACCAGTGCTGACTCCAGAAATTTCTCCCAACCATGAACATTCTCTGAGTTTACTTGATCTTATCAGGTGTCAAGGAAAGATCTTCACAGTTACACCTCATTCCTTCCATGCCGCGAGGAAGAAGACCCGAGTTCAAGCACGTGTGAACCACAGCCACACATCACAAATGGCCTGCAGCCCTGTGTCCCCGATGGCAAAATGAATCCCCATTCCAGAGACATGAAAGTGGAAACACAAAATCAGTGGAGCTAACCGCATCCTGACTCAAGAATAGCAGGCTCTCGTCCTCAGGGGAACCCTTCCCACGCAAGGCATGGTCTGGGCATCCAGAAGACAGAGGTCTTGTGTGATGGAGTTTGTGTCTGCTTCCTGGAAAAACGGCCAAACGTAGGACAGGCAAAAGAAAGGAAGAGCAGAGAAGGGGTGAGAGCAAGCTTGGCGCACCACGATTCTGGCTGGAGCTGGTGGTATGGCGCATTGGAAAATGTACGGGTGTGGAGATCCCAAGAGGTGGGTTCAGAACCTGACTGTTATCCAGTACTGACCATTAGACATCGTGTCTGTGAAACGGGGACAGTGCCCACAGGGTCATTCTGAGGATGAGGATCAGTTCTCGTTATTCAAGATAGTTACGCCCTAAGAAGTCATGTGAGCACTGAGTTAGCAAACACCGAACTGTTGCTCCTAGCGGGAAACACAGGGTTAGGTTCCTGCAAGCCCCTGGTTACAACCTTCATCAACCAATCTGCACACAACCTTATTTGATGTGTTTCTGCTTAAAAACTCCTTATTGAATATATGTTTTTGATTCATTAACACTGATCTCATGGCCAGCAGCAGCATTACTCAGCCTGAATGAAGCTGACCCCAATACACATGCTTTCTCCATAAGCACATCACAGTCTTATGTTAAGACTGGACAGCATTTCAGCATGACACTCGGGCATCATTTTGAACTGTGAAGTCATCAACAAAAAGCACAGAAATGAGAACAACATGGTACTTAGTAGACGGGGGAAAGGACACATGTTTGCAGTACGAGAGCTGAAACAAGAAGGCAGGGTTTGACCTCACCTGGCATTGTGCACATCACATTTTTTGGGTGCTCTGCACATATCCATGGATGATCATAGAAGCACCATGAGTATTGATTTGGGGGTTACAAATAAATTTTAGTGAGAAGGAAAATTCACAAATATGGGATCTGCAAATAATGAGGATCAACTCCCATATGAAGGACTGGGTCCTTAGAAGGCATCCAGTGTATGGGGATGCCTATAATTACTGTTACGTGACATCACTGGGGTCCCTTTGAAGTTCTGCTATAGGGGGGATCCTGCAGAGGTGGGCTAAGTGGGGACGACAGATGACCCATTTGTCATTGACCCATCCATTCACTCAATAGACATCTACTGAGTATCTGTTTCATGCCATGCACAGAGAGCAGAGAACATGATACTGTCTCCAGCAAGTGATTTAAAGAGATTGTCATACAACTGGGCTATTTCTGACATTGTGCCACAACTATTTATAATATCTCAAATGGCACTTACTATGTGTTAGACGTGTGTTTAGCACTTCACACACTGAAGCTCATTTACTCCTCGCAAGCACTACGTGAGGCAGGTACTCGCGTTATTCTCATTTTACAGATGAGAAACTGAGGAAGGTAAGTAACAGGCACAAAGTGACGCAGCTTGAAAATGGCAGGTGGCTCCAGAGTCCTTGTCCTCAACACAGCATATCATCTAAGCCCATAGACCATGGCTACTACATCAGAGATATTTAGGCCAAATTCTTAAAATGCCATGGTCCAAAGACAACTGATTTAGGGTTGATGCATGGGGAATATCCTAAATTTGGTCTCCATCACACCAAGGAACCAAATATATTTATTTTAAAATCATTCAATTTAGGGGCTCCTGGGTGGCTCAGTTGGTTAAGCATCTGCCTTCAGCTCAGGTCGTGATCCCAGCATGATCCGGCGGGCTTCCTGCTCAGTGGGGAGTCTGCTTCTCCCTCTGCTCCCCTCCCTGCTTATGTGAGCATGCTCTCTCTCTCTCAAATAAATAAGATCTTTTAAAAAAAAAAGATTTAAAATCATTCAACTTAATAAAAATAACTAAATCCTCTGGTGAAATCATGTGTTAACCTAATAAAAGTTTCATGTTACTTTTATTTTATTTGAGAGAGAGAGAGACAGAGATAGCGAGCAGGAAGGAGAGGGAGAAGCAGACTTCCCACAGAGCAGTGAACCCGATGCGGCGCTCCATCCCAGGACCCCAGGATCATGACCTGAGCCTAAGGCAGACGCTTAACCAACCGATGGAGCCACCCAGGTACCCAAGTTTCATGTTTCTAACTGCCTTTGGGCCTTGTGAATGGACAGGGAGGTACTGATTGTGGAGAAAGAAAGGGCACCTACCTGCCACCTGGGGTGTGAGTGTTAGCTGGACAAGTGATGTTGGCTGAGTCTTCCACCTCTCTAAGTTTCATTTCTCATACCTGGGAAATGATTTCCAACACCCATTCCAGCCTGACCCTCTGTGTCCTACACTCAGCCCTGCTCTTGGTAGGTAGACACAGGGTTTTCAACAGGTCTTCATTTCCCTTTCCTTCACCCTCTCCCACCTGCCCCCACGCTTACAACGTGGAATAATCATGCATTGCCATTGTCTTATTGACCTGGGAAAGGTTTCTCTTCCTCGATCATAGATTCAGGGTCTGTCATGAAATTTTGAATCATCTAAAGAGTATAGTGCTCTTCAAGTATCCTTCCCGTGTGACATAAAGTTCTGATTTATTAACAGGATGCTCATATCACACACAGTTTGTTGAATATTCTGACCCAAGACCGCCAATTGGATGGAACCTTTGACTTCATTAAAGACATTCCTCTGACCGTTGGTGGGGGGAGGGATCCAACATCCTGCAGGCATTTGGGCAGCAGGTAAACAATGTTACGGCATACTACATTTATAGCCTTTATCAACACGTGGATGCCATTTGTAGAAATCTATCCAAGAGAAATAATCAGAGATATGCACAAATATTTGTGTATCAAGCTTTCCGCTACCACGGGGTTCATAGGGGAGAAACTAGAGTGTGTAGCTCCGTGAGGGTACACAGTGTGTCCATTACAAATCATTAAAGACATTTCATGATGCATCACTGGATAAAAAATCTCAGGTTATAGAGTAGTGTGTACAGTGTGACATGGATGTTTGTAAATCACGTGGGTACTGAAGAAAAGCCTGGAAGGAAAGGGTCTAAAGTGTTAACAATGGTGACCTCACAATAGTAGAGGCAGAAATACATAGCTACTTTGTATGCTCTTCTGTATTCTCTAAGTTTTCTTTAATAATCATGTGTGTTTTATAAAAAGATAGCCGTTAACCATTTCTACTTTAATAAATGCATTTGACATGGCTTCAAGTCTTCTTACGGTCCCGCGTGTCATCAATAATGAGGTGTGGGGCCATCCTGTCCTAGAGGGGAGGGTCTTTCAGGGAACTGCAAATTCCATGGGTGGGGCCATGCAGCTGCCACTGAGCATCGACCCTGTTACCCTGAAGAGACCATCCTCCCCACCTTGTGTTTAAGAACATCAGCAGGGCTGGGGCGCCTGGGTGGCTCAGTCGTTAAGGGTCTGCCTTCGGCTCAGGTCATGATCCCAGGGTCCTGGGATCGAGCCCCTCATCGAGCTCCCTGCTCAGCAGGAAGCCTGCTTCTCCCTCTGCCCCTCCCCCTGCTTGTGTTCCCTCTCTTGCTGTGTCTCTCTCTGTCGAATAAATAAATAAAATCTTAAAAAAAGAAGAAGAAGAAGAAGAAGAACATCAGCAGGGCTTTAGCACTTTATTTGGGGGTAAGGTTGAAAATCCCCAGCCTCCTTTGCCAGCACCTAAAGCCCTAACCACGTTCCAAATGACACACTGAGACTTTGGGAAAGCAGAAGGCCCCCTCCCACTTGGGGGTGCCTGACACAGATGGAAATGCACTCACCTTGAAAAGAAGGAAGTGACACGTTAGAAATGAGAATATCACCCTCGGAAAATTGGCCAGAATATCACACTCTATTACCAGTAAGGAATACATCCTAAAACCCCAACATTTGTTTAGTGAAAATAAAAGGGTGAAGAGAGTGTCGTGTGCATTCAGAACATGTGACCACAAATGGGCTGAAAGTTAGTTCTGGATGGAAAAGTTAAAAAAAAATCCCAGATTTAGGTCCTAAAGAAATGTGTCCATGCTGACTGCTCTGCAGCTCGAGTTTTGAATAACATCTTTATTTATTTACTGCTATAGATCACCTTTGTTTGGGGCCTATTAACTTGGTACATGTTTAAATCTTAGCAACTCACGATGTTTTGTCACAGGATTTTGCCGGATCAATCCATAAATTCAAGCAACCAGCTAAAAGGCTCCAATTTAAAAAACGCCTGTTATTTCACTTATTCTAGCCCTGGAGGGGCGCCAGAAGTCTACGTGGCAAGGGCTGCTGGCCGATCCTGTCTCCTCTCCTAGTCAGGAACACAGCTGGACTACAGTTCCCGGGCCCTCTGGTTAGCGGTGGCCGTGGGGCTGAGTGTGGGCCAATCACCTGGGAGCAGGAGAGCTGTCGCCACTTCCGGGTCAGGCTGATGAAGACCCTCCCTCTCCCCCAGTGCCTGGGCTCACTGCCCATCAGAGAGCCTGGAACCCCGCAACCAGAGTGACCCGACTGCAGCGTCCAGGATGCTCACTGCTCCCCTCCTTTGCCTCCTGCCTCGCTGTTTGTTGCTCCCTGTCAACTCCTCCTGCACGGCTGCCCTCCCCACTCTCCCCTCCTCCTGCACGGCTGCCCTCCCCCACTCTCCACTCCTCCTGTACGGCTGGCCCCCCCACTCTCCCCTCCTCCTGCACGGCTGCCCTCCCCCACTCTCCCCTCCTCCTGCACGGCTGCCCTCCCCACTCTCCCCTCCTCGTGCAGGGCTGCCCGGCCCCGCCCCAGCCACCTGTCAGGCCACCAGGCCCAGCCGTCCTGGCTTCAGTGCCCCCGAGCAAACGCTGCGGTCCCTCCGTGCCCAGACTGCGCGGGCCCAGGAACGCAAGGAAGCGAGAGCCCCCGGGCCCAAGTGGCCTGGAGCGGGAGGCGGCGGGAGACACACACACGCAGTCACATTTGGGGCCCGTGGCCTCCGGCCTCCGTGTCCCTTTCCTCGCCGGCGGCTCCTTGGAAATGTTGTCTGTGCTGAGAGTAGGCCCTGCTCTCTGTCCCATTCCCTCCCTGCCTCCCGCACGCCGACTTCTGTCCCACAGCTGCTGCGGCCACATGGGCACACTCCCCCGCAGCCCTGACCTTCACCTCGTGTGACCCGTGTGGACTTGCCCGCAGAGGGAATCCTGAGGAGCCCACACTCGCAATCCTCCATCCCACCCCGCTGGGAGGGCCTGCCCTCGGCATCTGGCCTTGGGCGATGACCGCTGGACCCCCTAGCGCACAGCCACGGCCGGGAGTGTGAGGGGCTTGGTTACCGCCCTAACGTGTCCGTTCTAGAGGGACGCGATCGATGGCAGAAGCAAGTGTCATTTTTGTGTGATGGGGCCAATGTTTTCACTTAGGAGGAAATAAGTTCCTGGACTTACCATTAAAAGTCAACAGGAAAATAAGACTTGCATACAGAATTGCATTCACTTGCACATATATCAATTTCTGGTGATATATTTGGTATATGATGTGAAGCTCCTTACTTTGAAGCTGACCATTTCCTGGGTAATGTTACTGTAATTGAGTTCTTAACTTTTGAACTTTGCCTTTATTTAAAAATAGCCAGGTAACTTGAGAAAAGGCAGCATAAATCAATACAGTGAAATGAATTCCTGTCCCTTGGATCATGGACAGTGCTGCATCCGCGATAACCGAGTGGCCTCTGGGCTTGCGCTGACTGAGTGTGAGTGCTGGAGCTCGGCAGCGGCGATGGCGCCCCGAAGAACCAAGCAAGGCAGGGCAGCCTCACCCAGGACACTGGGCTGCAGGCTCCCGGGCTTCCCCTGCTGCCCCATCAGTGGCAGGAGGAAGCTGGCCTGATCCCGACTCCTCCTGGGGAAGCACGGACCGAAGAAACTAGCTGAGTCCTCAGCCCTGTTGCACTTGCTCCCCACAAACCAAATCACAGTTGACATTTAGAGCATGGATCGGGTTCCTAGCGCTACCATAAGTAAGTCCCCAAAACACAGCTTAAACAACAGAATCATAGTCTCTCACAGTCCTGGCACCAAGAAGCCCCAAATCAAGGTGTCGGCAGGGCCACACTCCCTCTGTAGGCTCTGCGATGGGTGCGGGGGTGGGGGGTCCTTTCTTGCCTCTTCCAGCTTCTGGAGGTTCCTGGCAATCCTTGTCATTCCTTGGCTTGGAGATGCATCACTCCAATCTCTGCCTCTGTGGCCACATGGCTTCTCCTGGGTATCTGTGTCCACATTCCTCTCTCCTTAGGAGGACACCAGTCCTACTCCATGATGACCTCATTCCAACTCGGTTACATCAGCCAAGACCTGATGAGGTCACATCCACAGGCACCAGGGGTTAAGACATCAACACATCTTTTTGAGGGACACGATTCTACTTGCAACAGAGTATATTTTCTATGCCAGACAGTATGCCATGTTTTTTTTTCCTTTGATTGTTTTATTTCATCCTTATAACCATCCTGTGAGGTGGGAACACCCACTTTTCCCTGGTGAGAAAACAGGGCAGGCACATCCGTGCCCATGGGCACGCAGCTCTCACACTGCGGAGGGAGGTCCAGGCCCCCGCCTCCACCAGCTCTTCAGCGTGGGCTGGAGGCTGGAGAAGACCCTGCCAGTCATCACAGCCTAGCTCGAATCCTTGTGCTGAGTCAACTGACCAGTCCAGTCTGTGATTGGGACGTACGGGGGTGTCTCAAAGGCTCCTGGCTAGCAAGGGCGGACTTCAGTCTGAGAAAAGCAAGCATTTTCAGTAGAAGAACCCACACATGGAGGGCCTTTGCCAAAGCAATGGAGAGCTCCCAGCCCCACCCCAGGCTCTTGCCCATAAATGACACCGGAAATGGCCCGTGTACACCCCCCAGCCTGGTGCCACATAGGATGACAGCGCACCCCTCCTCACCCCACTGAATCCCTTTGGTGGGCTGGGCTCGGGCCCCCGGGGAGGGATGCCAGCCGCCCGGCACTTTGCTGGCCTGATTGTAAAGCTAACTAAACTAATTAATCACACCAGATTAATAAGAGTGACAAGGTGAGAGAGGTGACATTCTCCAAAATCTCCAATTTGATGTGAGTGCGCATATTTTTTTAATCCCCACAGCAATTTATTTTCTGTATAGCAAACTTTCTCCAAGAATGTCCCAAAATGTAGTCAAGGTTAACTGTGCTGTGAGCTTATTCAATATTTATGATTCTTTTTATTTGTATTACTAGGACTTTTTGGGGACTCCAAAGGGTCCATTAATCAAACAGAGTGACAAAATGAGCCATTTGACAATTGGAACAAGGGCTGCATATTATTATGATTATATGTCTATACGTACACATCCATACACACGGAGATATTTTGGGGAGGGTGTAGGAACAAAGGAACCAACTTAACTTTATCAACAGCTCCTGATTAATTGTTACAAAGTGTCATCCATAAATTTCCCTTCGATCTAATAATCCTCTCAGACGATTTAACAACATCCCCGGCGAGCTGACGTTACCAGGGCTGAGTTTCTGAGACAAGAAGGGGCGACACCCACGGCTCGCGTGACTGGCGACGGGCGGCGGACAGCGGGCACGGAGCTGACAGTTCGGTAATACAATTATCAGTGTGATCTGCTTAAGGATTCATCATCAGCTCCTGCCTTCTGAAGACTTAAAAAAATACCAAGACACACAGAGAGAAAGAGGTGATAAGAAGGCATCATTTTCCTTCAGCCTCATAACTGTAAATTGAAGAAAATTATTTTCTTTGCCTCCAGCTCATTGGCATATAGGCAGCATTATATTATAATTTCATAAGCATAAATCCTTTGAATAAATTTCAGAAGAATAACTGAATTAGAAATGCAAGTAAAGTATCTAAAAAACTTAACTGTCCCAGGCAGGGGAGGGGAGGTGTGAGGGGCACAGGCGAGGAGAGCGACCCTTTCCGGGTGCCTCCTGTGGGTCCCCAAAGGCCCAGGAAGAGCTCTGTGACAGGGAGAGGCTGTTTTTAACCCCCTTCTGAGCCTGATGGCAAATAAAATAAGCCCCTCTCCTCTCCCCATGCTCGTGTTCCAAGGAATTTGAGTCATAATTCATCATAAATTAATTTTGGAGAAACAACAGGCTTGGGGCGTGTTATAATTATTGTTACTTGTTTATTTATTATCGTGTTAACCATTATTTATTATTATGTTAAGCATATGTGAGATCACAAAGGTTGCTCCCTGCGGTTTCCTAGCAACAAGTCTGTGCGTCCTCTACACAAGTTTCCCCACACCCGGCTCCAGACTCCATCTCGGTGGGGGTGGGAGGCGGATGTCGGGTCAGGGGCCCATAGTATCTGTCCACTCCTGAGGGGACCCGGTGGGGCGCACTGAGGAGGTGAAGGGTCTGCCTGGCCCCGCGGCGATGGCTCACTCAAGGCACGGCAGATTGTTGGCAGACAAAGACCACTGAAAGGCAAAACCCTGGCCCCAAACAAAGACCCCAGGGGCTGGCTCAGGTTGGAAAGGATGTCCTTTCCTAGGCCCATCTTGGTCCTCAGGGAGCTGGCCAGTGGGCCTCCTCCATGACCAAGGGACATCTGGGAGGAGGAGGCTGAGGGTCAGGAGAAGGAGAGATTCCCTGAGGGCCTCCGCATCCCAGTCTGGGGCAGCCCCCATGCAGCTCCCCAGCTCCCTAGGGCAGCCTGATGGGCCCCATGAGCCCAGCACCATGTAATGGGAGTGAGGGACAGAGCCCTGAGTTTCAACTGTGTGCAGACAGCCTCTCAGAACAGGAATATCCATCTGCAGAGTCTGTTCTTGCGTCAGGGCAAAAGTTCAGAGAGGGACCGGGTTTTCATTTTTCCTGCATGGGGACCCTCCTGTGTAAAGGAAACCTTCCTTGGGGGCCCACAGAATGGGATGGAGGAGCGGCTGCTGAACCTGAGTGTCCGGGCTGGTCTCCCTTCTCCAGTGTCCTCAGACAGCCCTCCACACCTCCCGGCTGGATGACTTTCTATCGCGGTTAAGAAATGGATTGCAAAGGGGCCTGGTGATGTGGCCCAGTCTCATTATGGTGCGGCCCCTGCGTGCTGTCTCTGATGCAGGGCCCCTCCCTCCTGACAACCATACAGTGAGATCCCCTGGGAGAGGCATTTTTTTCCTAATAAACTTTTAATTTTAGAATAATTGGATTTACACAAAGAAAAAATTACAAAGACAGTACAGAATTCCCATATACCACACACCCAGTTTCCCTGCTAGTCACGTCTTCTATTACTGTGGTACATTTGTCACCATTAATGAACCAATATTGATGCATTATTATGAACTGAAGTCTATAGATTATTCAGATTTTCTTAGCTTTCACCTTTTTCTCTTCTGAGATTGCATCTCCTTAGGCTCCTCTGGGCTGAGAAAGGTTCTCGGGTTTCCCAGCGATTAATGACCTTGACAGTTTTGAGGAAGACCGGTCATGTATTTTGTAGAATGTCTCAGTTTGAGTTGGATGTTTCTCTTATGGGTAATGTTACGGACAGCATGTCTCCCCCAGATTTATATGGGGTAATCTAATCCCCAGTGCGGTCTTATTTGGAGGTGGGGCCTTTGGAAGGTGATCAGATCGCGAGGGTAGAGCCCTGATGAATGGGATCGGTGCCCTTGTAAGAAAAAGCCACGGAGTGAGTTAGCTCCTTTCCCCACCAGGCGGGGACATGGCGAGGCGTCAGCAGTCTGCAAAGGGGCCCTCGCTGGACCACACTGGCACCCGGATCTTGGATTTCCAGGCTCTGGAATCATGAGCAATACTTGTTTGCTGGTCACAAGCCATCAAGCTCGTGGGCTGAGACAGACTGCATTTATGGGTTCAGGGGGAGAAGGCCACAGAAGTGCTCTCAGGGGCACACCCTGTCAGAGGACTTACTATTGTTGGTGTTAAATGTGTCCACCTGGCCAGGCTGGTGTCTCTCGGGGTTCTCCACTGTCAGGTTGTGCTTCTCCCCATTTCAGTCCTGTACTTGGGGGCAGGAAGCCCCGAGGAGCAGCCCACCATGCTTAAGGAGCAAAGAACTATGTCCCACCTCCTCAAGGGTGGAATTTCCACACAAATTATTTGAAATTCTGCAGAGAAGATTTATCTCTTCTCCTTCATTCTTCCATTGATTCTATCGTTTATTTATAGCAACATGGACTTGGTTTAGGCTGAGTTATATTGCAACACGGCTTCACTCACGTTGCTCAAATGTGTTGGCCAGTGGACGTTCCTTCCACTGCTCCTGTGTCCTCTGGACGTGTCCCTGTCACGGTGGCACGATGGGTTTGGTTTTGTGTTTTAGCACTTGCTTACTTTCTGGCACTACAAGATGCTCCTGTCTCATGTCCTTGTCCCTATTCTGCAACTGACCCGTTCGCCACAGTCCCATGGTTCTTTTTACTGGAGAAGGGTATTAGCAACCACACTCTGGGTGCTGGGTGTGCTCACTGCTACAGGGTTGGGAGCTTTCAAGACTCTGCACATTTAAGTTGCAACCAGGATCAGTTACCAGAATCTCTGGAGATAGGACCAGGAATCATTATTTAATAAGCTTTGTCTGTCAAGCCATCTCTACTTTTATATTTGGTCAATAGTTGATAGGCTCCTCTTGGGGCATCTGGGTGGCTCAGTTAAACGTCTGCCTTCGGCTCAGGTCATGATCCCGGGGTCCTGGGATCGAGCCCTGTATCGGGCTCCCTGCTCAGGGGGGTCAGTTTCTCCCTCTCTCTCTTCCCCTTCCTACTGCTCATGCTCTCTCTCAAATCAATCAATCAATCAATCAATCTTTAAAAAAAGTAGTTGATGGCCTCCTAATTTGGGGATTAACAGCTTTGCAGCAAGCATACAGATACAGGGTGCCCCTCCACACTCCAGAAACGGCATGGAACTTTACCAGGATGTGTGGGGCTAAATGAAAGAACACTTTTGAGACACTGATTCTTTTCATTGTTTGGCGTGTGTGGGGTGAGGAGTGTCTGCCTCTCCCTTTCCTTTATTTCTTTTTCCTCCTTAATCCCTTGAGAAGTACCTGCCCTGTGCTCAGACTGTTAGAGTCCCAGAGGCCAGGACTGGCGTCCAGGCTGCGTCCCTCCCTCCCTAGCTGGTGACCCCAAGCAAGGGGCTGCACCTTCTTCTTCCTGTAGAGGGTGTTGCACTAAGACCATTGCCCATTAAATCGGAACTAGGTGGACAAATTTAGCAGAGCCTGCGGCACGTAGTAAACACCTTCCTTTCCTCCACCCCTAACCCCAGGGAAACAAGACAGGCCTGAAACGGGGGTGGGAGGCCAGCTTCTCACCCTCCCTGGACCAGAGCTCGGCACCCCAACCAGGGGCTTTCCTGGAAAGCAGTACCCAGGTGGGTCTATCCAGGCATAGCGGCCAAACAATCCTTCAGAGCCAGAGCACCCATGCCCAGAGATTCCTCCTGCAGTGTGGGCGCTATTTGTGCCTCAGGTCCTGCCCCGATTCCCTCCTGCTCACTCAGGCACCCAGGGAGCACTCCCACTGAAGCCTGCTCTGTGGCGTCCACTGGCCAGGGACAGTTGTTCAAATCAAAGGAATCAAATTGCTCATGAGACATTCTTCCTTGGAAGTCCTTTTCAGAATAAGAGCCTGCTTGTTGGCCAAGGCCACTTGGGAGGCCAGCCGCCAAGTCCACCCTGGCAGTCTTAATCATATAGTGAAACCTGCAAGAGGACTTTGGGGTGGTTCACAGAACCCAGGGCCTGGCAAACAACTGAGCCTTGGCCTCCAGCAGCTCCCCAGGGACACTTGGATGTGGCTCCATGGGACTCCTGTCCACGTTTCATAGTCTGGGGAAAAGAGACTTTCACCCCACCAGTGAGGCATGGCTACCTCGGGTAAATCAGCCACAGGGGGAAGGGCACAGGGGAACGGGGCACATGGGGTCCATGTAGTTAATTAGCAGTTTCTGTCCTTGAAACAGAACAATAAAATTATATTGGCAACAAGTATCTCATGCTAGGCACTTTAGACATTATCTCTTCAAGCTCTCCGAACAACCATACCACAGAGACACGGTTAAACCTTCACAGACGAGGAAGCAGGCAGAGGGAGGTCAAGTCCTACTGCCACAGTGACAGAATGGGGCCCTGAGACTGCAGTTGCATGGCCTTCTTTAGATGTGACGCTGGCACCACCCGGACCCGGGACAATGCAGGGGAGACGCCGGCAGCCATTCTTGCCCGGACTGCCAAAGCAAGTATAAATGCCCCGATTCCGACTTCCAGCCCATGTCCTACGCCAACGCCAGGAGCTCTTCCAAAGCCGGACCACTCGCTATCTCCCACACATGCCTTTGTTCGTGCCGTCTCCCTCCCTTCTCCTACCTGTTGGACCCCTCAGGACTCTGCACAAATGCCTCTTCCTAGGAAGCCTCCCTGAGTTTTGCTCCCTACAGGTCATGCTCAGATACCCTCATGGTTTTGAATATTGCTACTTACAATATTTTGCTTCGAGTTGAGTTTTGGAGTTCACCTCTTACTGCCATTCTTCTGTCATTCCCTTCAGACAAGATGAGGGTCTTCCTCGTCACGTTATCCTCTATCGTATCCAGCCTGGGATTGGTCACTGTTGGGTTGAGTTGATTTGAGCCTAAGGGACATCTGTGCGAAGTCCTTCCCTGTGGGGAGGAGAGCCCTCTCCATCACGTTGGTTCCTACCACCTGGAGAAGACATGTTGAGCAGATTCATCACCAATCCTTACAGAGATGGAAAGATATAGAAAAATGCCAAACATGACTATGGCCTTTGCAGTCTGTGGACAGGTGCTCCCTGCTGCCCTGAAGGTCGGTGCAGCCACGGGACTTGCTTTGGGCAATGAAGTCAAATGATGAAAGGGTCTCTCCCAGGTGGAAAGGAAGGGTCGGGGCACTTGCTGGGCTCCCATGCCCCCTTTGTCCTGGCTGGGCACTCGACAGAGCCTGTGTCTAGATGCAGGACCGTAAGCAGGGTCCCCTATGTGACCCCAGCGAGCAGAACTCTCCTGAGAAGAAGACAGAACTCGCGTGCTAAGCCACGGAGACTTTGGGTTATGTGTTGCCATGGCTTAACCTAGCCTTTTTGAGGAGCAGAGTTACACATTGTACCTTCTTCTCAAGCTAATCAGGCTCTTGTTTGTTGATAGAAAGAGGGTTCATAATAATGACAATGAGTAATTAAGTGTGGTAACAAAATGCGTATAAAACGGCCTCAGCCCTATTGTGCAGTGTAGTTCTGAGCATACGCACACATACACTAAAGCAAACAGTATGGACTTTCCTTGGAAGCAATTTTTCATGCTTCTATGAAAGCTGTTAATTTTTCTCATTGGACGTAGGCCAATTCGGCTCAGTTCATGAAGGCATCCATCGCAAAATTCATCTAGCATTGTTTCCTAAAGCTACCTAAGGTGCAGACTAGAAAAGTGGGTATTTTCTCTTAATGAAAAGATAGTCAGGCTAAGGGAAAAATGCCTTTCCTTTCTTCCTTTCTCTTTCTTCCCTTAAAAAACTCAGAATGATGTTGTGATTAACTTGCATTTTGCAGCATAGTGGATATGACAGTCGACCAAATTAATCCCATTATGCAAAACCCAGTTCACAAATGGTTTTGCATTTTTGCAAAATTATGTCAATTTCCCTATAAATTGGAGAGACTCTGTCAGTTTTCCGATCTGCACATAGATGCTACTCAGTGCTATATATCTATATTCCTCTAATTCAGAAAGATACAGATTTTAGCTCCATGGCACAAATTAGGATTCATAACTTTAATGTTGATATTTTTGTTTACATGAGACTCACATGAGAATTACCATTCATTTTCATACTCATTTAAAATCTTCTTCCCCATCATACTCATTGTGGTGGGAAAAAAGAATTAGGAGCTTGAAGAGAAGATGGGGAAAACAAAATTCTTAATTACTGCGATATTTGCACCATGGTTCATTCTTTCCTTGCACTTCTGGAGCTCACGGGTCCTCCAGCCGGGCTCCCGCACCCTGGCCAGGCTCTGCCTCTCTGTCCGCGTCCTCAGGGGCAGAGCAGGGATGCCCGCCCACCTGCCGTCCTCTTGGCCAGCCGCAGACGTGCTGGTGGTGGCCAAATCTGCTTGGCATGGGCTGCGATCTGTGAATTCCCTGTAACCGGACCAACTTGTCAAATTAAGCCCACTCCTGCGTGGAACGGCAGAGCAGCCGGGATCTGGAAGTCCCCGCTCTCTGACCCCTGTCACCAGCCCTCCGAGCCTCTAACATCTGCTCTCTGGGAGCTGCCTCTTCACCTGCTTCATTTCAGATGCAGCCGGGCCCTGCCGATCTCAGCTCGCCGTTGCTTCTCTCTCTCTTAACGGGAGAAAGAAAAAGCTTCCTTGTTTGGAAGACTGGCGCTCTGAGGGCTAAATCACTTACTGAATTCAGAAAATCTATTTTTTAATGGTTATTCTTTCTCCTCGTAGCACTTTTTATTCTGGTAATGCTTTCTTGAACAGTGAATTGTTGACTTTTTATGCTTTAGATTTATTAGACATGTGTCAAGTTGTCAACCTCCTACCGTTTGCATTTGTGTCCACCTTGCAAACAGCAGGGAAAAATACTTTTTTTTTCCATGAACGCTCACTTCTTGGCAGTTCTGAAACAAATTTTTGAACAGTTGCTGTTCCTATTGATAGCAATAGTTTGATGTTTCAAAAAAAACCAGGGTTTTATTTTCCCCTAAATTTTTGACATGTTCTGTCATATCATATCATATCATACCCTGATGCATCAAAAACAAAAAGAAGGGAGGTCCCAGCCTGCACTGTTCACATAGATCATGAGTCTTCGCTAAACACCCTCCCATCTGTTCACCACGTCCATCCTTTTGTTCCATCTCCAATGCTGGTATTCCTCAATAAAATCTGTTCTTGCTTCTTTCAAGATGCTGCAGTTTCTCCAGCAAGGCTTCCTAATCTTGGGGAGAAAGAGTCTCAAGGAATTAGGAGACTGTTTGCATTTTCCTACTGCTGGCTGGCTGGAAGTTGGATACATCCCTGGAACCAACAGCAAACAATAATACAAAAGAAGAATATACAAATGAAGTGATCACCCAGTAGCCCCAGGCAAATATCCCCTACAATGCTGAAACTGTGGGGGAAAAAAAGTCAGCAATGAAAACTCTTCCTCCCAGAGACTCGCCCTGCCAGTCGGCCAGAACATCCATGCTGTGACTTTGAAACGAGGGATGGAGACAGTGTGACCCGCTGCCTCCTGTTCTGACCCAGCAGCTTGTCGGTCATCCAGCTGCCGGGCTTGCAGAAAGGGGAGGTGGGACCGGCCGACCCCACGCCGGCTGCCCGGCCACTCTCAGACTCCTGCCTGGACGCAGCCTCGGGTCGAGCCTCATGGAGCCTCTCTCACTAGCTGCAACTGCAGGGGAAGGGCCAGCTTCCCACAGAGCAGGTGTCCGTGGAAATCCGCGAGCTGTAGGTGGGCCAGGGGCACTCAGGAGGACCTTACAAAGATGATGGCCCCTCAACGCGCGCATCAGCCTGGGGCTTCCTGGCGCACGGCCTGGTCAGGGCACCCGGCGGACAGCAGCCCCGTGATGGGACCCCAGCCCAGCCTCCCACAGGAGCCGGCGTCTCCCAGAGCCGCTGGAGCGTGGTCCACACGCGTCCATCCTTTGGCCAGAACTGTCCCTTCAGCTCGGTGCAGACACTGCAGCCTCTGGGAGGCTGTGTGGCCTTGTGGGCAGGCTTAGTGGTGTCCCTACACCTTGCTCAGGCTACTCATTTCCGGCCCTCCCCTGGCCTGCCGGCCACCTTCAGGGCGCTGGACCCCCTGTATCCTCAGAACTTGAAAGGCTATGGGCCCTGAGCCTCTAGAGGATTTGACACAGGGACTTGAGTAGATGTGCATTTTAGAGAAATTGTGCTTGGGACGTAAGGGTGGATTGCGGGTTGGGGTGAGGGGGCAGGTAGGTGATGGTGGTAATCGTTCTGCTGGGAAGCAGGGAAGGTCCAACCTAGGGACTGGGAATAGGGACAAAGGCGGGGCCAGTTGGAGATAGTTAAGTGGAAGAATCAAGAGGATTTGCTTGCTTGTCAGACAAGCAGGCTGGAGGAGCGGCGTGGGAGACCCATCAGGGTGGGCCACTCAGAAGGGCAGGCAGGCTCTGTGTGCACTGGGCAGTGAAGGGGTCCGGGCTGAGAGCGTGAGGCTGGCTTTTGCAATCCTTGGCAGAGGGGCACTCGGAGGGCACTGAGCTCTGGGCTCCAGGTTCCCATTCTGTGTAAGAAGAGTGGGCTTGGCTCCTTCCAGGACCCACATTCTAGAACTCTTCGGGGTTTCTATAAGGCAAACAACATGGCACTGGGTGTAATGCTCTTGCTTAGGTAAAGTCCCAGCCCTCCTAGAGCTGTATTCCTTTCCTGGGGGCTGAAAACAATAGAAATTTATTCTCTCCTGGTTCTAGAAGCCAGAAGTCTGAAATCAATGTGTTGACAGGGCCGTGCTTCCTCCAGAAGCTCTAAGGAATAATCCTTCCTTGCCTCTTCCATCTCCTGGCGGCTCCTGGCAGCACCTGACGGCTCCTGGCAGGTCTTGACTTAAGGCTGTGTCACCCCATCTCTCGCTCCAGCGTCCTCTGCCCTCCTTTGTGTGTCTGTGTCTGTCTGTGTCTTCTCCTCCTGCGAGGACATCAGTCATGGGACCTAGGGCTCACCCTAACCCAGTGTGGCCACATCTTAACGGATTACATCTGCTAAGACTCTATTTCCAATCAGGTCACATTCTGAGGTTCCAGGTGAACTTGAACTTTGGGGGAACATGATTCAATCCTTATACCTGCACTTTCTTGCTGGCGTAGGAATTCTTCCCGGAGCCAGGGCTCCAATGCGGGCTGCTTGTCTGCGGTCACCACCAGTCAATGAGAAGAAAATGTTGAAGTTCCACTTCTTTGTGTTTAAAATTGTTAATTTGGGGTAAGTTGTATAACATACAAAATCTAGTAGTACTGTGGTACATGTATATAATCAACAAGTAAATTTACATTCATTGCGGGGCTCACAGATTTGTTAACAATGGGAGATGCTCCATGGTGGAGGATCCTGTCCAGGCGTTGCTCGCTACCTGGCACCTACAATTACGTAATGTGCAGGAAGGAAATGGGGTTGAATAAAAAGAAAACACTTGCTCATCATTTCACCCTCTGAGATGCTGTATTAAGTGGTGGTAATGAGCTCTCGCTCTGGAGCTCATTTCCATTGCTCGGCCACTATCTGGCCTTGTGATCTGGGGCAAATTACGTCTCTGTTTCGAAGGGGGTTGAGAATTCTACTACCATCTTGGCCCACCGCAGAAATCTAGGATTCGGCACAATGCCCCACCCCCAGACATTGGCTATGGTCCTCACCAAGACAGCAACTGGGACTGAGGAGGCACAGGCCGGGGCCACATGTGGCCCCAGCTCTGCCCCTTCTGAATCCATGCCTCCACGAAGCCTGTCTGGCCCCCACTGGGCACCAGCGCTCACTCCTGAGCACCCTCAGACCAGCCGTGGCACGCCTTCCGCGGAGAAGAAGGGACTTTGGGGGGCAAGGTTGAAGGCTCATTTGAAGCTCTATCACCCTCTACTCTTGAGTCCCCCGGCAACAAAAGCATTCCAGATGACGTAGGTTGAAGTGTATGCGTGTGTGCACGCGTGTTTGAATGCATGTGTGTGTGTGTGTGTGTGTGTGCGCGCGCACACGCGCAGAGAGGGTGAGGAAAAGAAAGATTAGGAGCTCCCATCCCAGGCTAATGAGGCCTGTAAGTATGGGGCGAAATCACACTGGACCATTTTGCAACAGAATTGCACAGTAGAATGATAATTAATTTGTTGTCCAACATTACCCATAGGCCTTTTTTAGCATTTCTACTTTCCTGGCTGTTACTGCCCATTGAATTCCAATGTTTTGGATTAATATCCTCTGGTTAAATCTCCCTGCAGTTTTGCACACTGAGTCTCATTTTATTTCTTGTCCATATTTCTGGGCTCTTTGAATGATTTCTCTGTCGTCGCTGGTCTTCTCAACACCTCCCAATTTTGTATAATCTGTGAATGTAATTAACAAGTCTTTACCTTCTCCTGCAGATAATTAGCAGAGATGTTAAATAAAGCCAGGCTTAGCACGGATGGTTAGGGCACCATGCTAGACTCCCCCCAACATGTGACATACAGCTATTTATCATTATCTTTGTTTACAGCCTTCCCGCCAGTTCTAGCCAACACAGTGGAGCTCACCTGCCCTGAGGAGGGAATTCGGTCGGTGGCGCTGATCAGAGCAAAGCCGCACAGCACATCAGCTCTGGGACTGGGCCCTTCACCCAACCTGGCCCCGCTGTCCTCCTGCTGAAGGAAGTCCAACCAGGAGCGCCGTGCTCCCTCCCCTCAAGTGTCTGAGCCTCCTCTGTTGGCTGGCTCCCTTTCCTGGCCCCTCCTTCCCACATTACATTTATATGTAAAGAGGCCTCTCAAACCCCCCATCCCCCAAACCTGATCTTCCCACTGTCCTCCTTTCTCAGTAACATCCCCTCCCTCCCGGCCCAGGCCAAAAATGTCCGCATCATCCCTGACTAGACTCTTTCTTGCACGCTCCACAGCCAGTCTGCTAGCGATCCCAGTTGGCACAGCCCTCAAAGTGCATGGAGATCTAGCTGCTTCTTCTCCATCGCCAGCTGCCCTGCCTGATGACTGCGACCCTCCACCCGCCGCCCCTCTTGCTGCCTCAGCTCAGCAGCTGGAACCTGCTAAAACGCAAGTCGGAGAGCGCCCGTCCTTCCTCAAACTTCTCCGCAGCCTTCCCACCCATCCCGAGGAAAACTAAGTCCTCCTGTGATGTGTTCGCTTCCTGCTGTTGTTACAGCAAGTTCTCCCAACGTCAGAGGCTTCCACAACACGAGTGTGCGATCTCGCAGTCCTGGAGGTCCGGAGTCCCCGAACGGTCTCATTGGCTGCCCTCAAGGTGTAGGCAGGGTCCCGTTCCCTCTGGAGGCTCTGGGGCAGGATCTGTTTCTGTGCCCTTTGCAGCCGTGCAGAGAGGCTGCCGGCACCGCGGGGCTCATGGCCACATGGCTCCGAAGTCGGCTTCCATGCCCCACCTCCTCTGACACTCCCGTCTCTCTTCCACTGACAAGGACTCATGCGATGACACTGGGGCCACTGGATAATCCAGGATATTCTCAGGATCCTTAACTGGATGACATCTGCAGAATCCCTCTTGCCATGCGAGGTGACATGGCTTGTGGCAGGTTCCGGGGTTTAGAACGTGCACATATTTAGAGCCCTTCCTCTGCCTGCCACAAAAGGCCTTCAGGATCCACACCACCAGCTGGCTGATTCCCCTGCCGACTGCGTCTTCTCTCTCCCCATTGCACACTCCCCTCCCGCCAGACTGGCAGGGGCACGGGGTGGGGGTGGGGGCCGATGTGAAATATTTACTGATTTTCCTGGTGGAAATACTCCCGCCGTGGCCGATTTTCACCTGCCGACATGGTATCGCCAAGCACAGAGTTGGGGAGAGGTGCCAGCAGGCCCCCAGCAGGGCCACTGGGCTTGCCCTCCTTCCTCTCTGCCCCAGGTACTGCGGCTCTCATGGGGCCTCCTTCAAGCCCTTCTCCAAATACCACCTTCACAAAGAGGCCTTCCCTCCACCCTCTCACCCCATATTCCCTTCCCTTCCTCATCACATTTTCTTTGCCCTTCATCACCATCTGAAATTGTGCATTAAACTTATTTATCCCGCGTATTTCTTATCTCCCTGGAGTAGAATGTGAAAGCCAGGAAGGCAGCGTTTTGCTCTGTGCAGTGTGCTGCGGGCGGCCAGTTACCTCCAGCACCTGGAACCATGCCTGACACACCACGCTCCTCACTTGATAGTGCTAAGGGGTAAGTGGCTGAATGAATGCTGGACCCTGCTGAAGACAGGATGGAGAGACTCCTCCTGCCACTGCTGGGCCGTCAGAGGAACAGTGCAGTAGAAGAGTGCAGCTCATTGCTTTGAAACCCATGCTGTGTCTTTCTAAGAGGCCCCTTTTATTTTAGTGTATGCACTTGTTCTTTTCCTTCTCAGCATCGCAGTTGTTTTGCTGGATATCTGTTTTAGATTTGCTAGGGACTCATTGAAATAATGGTCATGTGCTTTGCAGGAAAGCTAATCAGTTACTATTTACTAATTTCATAGTAAATCCCCAGCCTACATACTTCTTTATAATAATAATGTATAATTCAAGGAGACCAGAAGGAAAAGGATTAATCCACGAAATCTTCAGGGAAGTATGTTGACAAGGATTCTATGAAATGCTCATTTATTTAGGGGTGAGGTAGAAGGTGTAGGCATAACATTAAGGTTACCATGCTAGATAGTGGAGATTAGAGGAAAAAAAAACGTGATTCTTATGGGATAGGAAAGTATCAAGAATAGTTTGGAACTAAAATGATATTTAACATTTATTCGTTCCTTATTAAATGTCAGGTGCCGTACTAAATGTTTTACTTACATTATCTCCAAACAAATGAGAGATGTCCATCCAAAGATAATGGTCAGGTACTAGACAAGAGCAATTTACAATCACTATAATTATAACTATATATAACCATTAATAACTCACTCCACTGTGCAACACAGGAAACGTTCCACCGTGTCATTCAAACTTTTGGCCTTAAGCGTGGTTGTGTCCTTTGACATTTCTTCTCAGACCTCCTCTTCCAAGCTGACTCCAGCCTGACCCAGGATGGCTCTGTCCCCTCCAAGCTGGCCCGGGAGCCCTGGATCTTGTAACTATCAGTAGACGCTTCCATCACCCATTTTCTCAGGGTTTCAGGATAGCTATGATATTCATCGTATTTCTCAAAGTGGCTTTGTGATGGTATTGGGAATTTTAAGAAAGGTTTCCATGATCAATAGGAGTAGGAAATAATATGTTCAACAGTGTTAACCTGTTTTCTTTACTACGTGACACCTCAGAGCTCTTCATGTGTATCATGTGTGGCAAATCATCAAAAAGCGGGTATTATTTACACAGTCTCCCAAATTTATGTCAACATGTTGAAGTTTGAGCAATGTCCTGGATAATTTCTGTTCTCTGGAAAGCATTTGGGAAATACGGTTTTACTTGTCCTGTGGCATTTCTTCTGTCTCCAACCAGTGACTGATGTTCAGTTGACCATTTGATGGGAATATGGAAGAGGGGATTCTAGCAACAATCGAGTGAAGAGCCCTAGCTTGGGCAAATGGTCCTGCCAAGAACAATTAGAAAAGATAGATAGATAGATAGATAGATGATAGATAGATAGATAGATAGACAGACAGACAGACATGGATGATAGAGGACAGATGACAAAGGATTAATAGATGATAAAAGATAAATAGATAAGATAAAGATAAGAGAGAGATATTGGTAGATGATAGAGAAGATAGATGATAGATAGATAGATAGATGAGAGAGAGAGAGAGTTAGCCCCAGATATAGCTATTTCTTTTAAAGGCAGTAGAGGGCTGCTGAGGGGATCAGGACTTAGGACTCATGACCATAAGAGGAGGAAACTTCAGAGAAGCGAGCTGACTTGCTATGAGCCACACTTTCTCTCAGGACTATTGCAGATTCTTGATATAAAGCAAAATCTAAGAATCTGGGTCAGGGGCTGGGACTAAGAGGCAGAGAAGCTGTCAGAGTTTCTGGTAATCTTACAGGGCTACAGAGATAAAAGCTGGATCTCAAGGACGCCTGAGCAGAACCAAGATCCCAGGAAGAAAGAGGACACAGAGAGGTGAGTTTAACATTCACGGCTTTCCACTTGAAGCATTTGCCAAATTTTCAATCTGTGCAGAACAAAAAGCTAAGAAAGTAAATAGAAATTGACTGAACCACAGACCATGATGTTTGGCCAAGCAAATAGGAGAGATCTCATTAAATATGCAGGCTCTCATTTGGGATTTTTGGAGGCGTACACCCTTAAATCAGACATGAAGAAAAGTGAGATAGATGATAAAAACTGTGAGTCAGGCTGGAAACAGCTCCGTTATTTTTTGGATTAAGATAATATACTCCATTCTAACTGACAATCAGAAGAGAGTGAGCCATTTAGCGTTTTGCACATTATACCTGGCATTCAACAACAATTACTAAGCTACCAAAAAGCAAGACCAAGAGAAAAAATAGGCTACAGACATAGGCAAAATGACTTGACCTAATTATTGGAGTTCTCAGATATGCACTTTGACCTAACTGTGACTAATATAGTGAAGAAAATAGTGAAAATATGGAGAATTTCACCAGAGAATCAGAATACATAAAAGGAAATTAAATAAAAACTGTAGAAATAAAAAGGGAAACGATTAAGAAATCTATGTGCTTAACACAAGATTGAATTTGGCAAGAAAAGATTCGTAAAGTAGAAGATAAATGAATAGAAAGCATCCATACTGAATCACAGAGTGCAAATATAGTGGTAAGTACTGAGAAGAGAATAAAAGACGTACAGAACACAGAGAAAAAGCCAATGTATGCATGGCTGGAGTCCCAGAAATGGAGGAGAGAGAGGGGTATTAGCAATGTTGGAAGAGAAAATGGCAGCCATTTCCCAAAAATGATGAAAGACATCAAGAAGCATTATGAGACTCAGGCATAACTTGATAACTATAAAACCAACCACACCCAGATACATCATGCTAAAACTGTTGAAAAGCAGAGAAAATCTTGGTGCATTAGGTTCAAAGGGGCAACACTGTTACTGATGGTCGCTTTCTCCATAAAAATTATGGGAGCCAGAAAACATTTGAATGAATTAACATCCTTAAAGTGCTAAAAAAAGTCTAACTGCCAACCTTGAATTTTGTATCCAGCAAAAATATTCTTCAAAAATAAAATAAAATAAAAAATATTTTCAACAAATAAAAGCAGAGGAACTCTATCAGCGGAATTGCCCTAAAAATTTTACAGTAGTATCCGGGCAGAAAGAAAATGATGCCAGCTACATTAACAATAGTACAGAAATTAAGGGAATGTGGATACATATATTTAAATATTGAGTAAACAAAGCAATAATAATAGTGACAGTCATGGTCTAAAATGGTAGTAAAATGCGTGACCTTTTTGGCCTTATTTTCATGAACACAAAAATTAGGAGTGGGAAATGTAGTTAAAATGTTCTAAGGCCCGAGCATTGCCTGACAAGTGACAAAAGCACTAATCTGTATTCAAACAATATAATCTCTAGAGTAATTATTAAAAAGACAATAAAAGGACATATAACCAGCAAGCTATAAAGAAGAAAGATAAAATAATAAAAATATTTTTAAAACTTGAAAATATTTTGAACAGAATTATAATAAAAATGTGACATATCAAGGTGTGTGGATTTCTGAGCAGCTAAATCTGTGCTTAGGAGAAAAGGTATAGCCTTAAGTCCATAGACTAAAAAAGAGGAAAGCTGAAAAACCTATGATATAAATGGCCATCTCAAAAAGTTGGAAAAAAAGCAATTAATTAAACTCAACTACAGTAGAAGGGAAGAAATAGTAAAGATAAGAGCAGAATCAATGAAATAGAAAATGAACCTACAGTAGAGAGAATTAACAAAATCTAATTATTTGAAAAGACTAGAAAATGATAAATTTGTGGCAAGACTGGTCAAAATATAAAGAAAGAAGGCAAAAGTTATCAATATCAGTAATGAAAAAAGAGGTATCATATAGATTCTGATTCTATAAACATTAAAAAAGAGTTTTATAAAACTACTTAGTCAAATAATTTAAAATTTTAGATAAAATGGACAAATTCCTAGAAAAAACTTATATAAGGAGAAATAAAAATTTGAATGGCCTTATATTGATTTTAAAAATTGAATCTGTAATTTCAAATCGTCACATCAAGAAATCTCCAAGCTCAGAATGCATCCACATTTACAAACATTTAGAGAACAAATACTAAGACAAAGATGTTATACAAAAATATGTGTGGCAGGGGAGAAATTGCCCACCTGATTATATAAAGACAGGATAATCTTGATATTAAAACCTCATAAAAATATTAAAAGAAAGAAAACTTACAAGCTAATCTCTCTCATGAACATAAATGCAAAAATCTCAAAAATTAGCAAAGCAAATTTCATGGCATAAGAAAATAACACATCATATTCAAGTTGAGTTTATCCCAGGAATGTAAGGATAATTTAACATTAAAAACTGTATTTTACCACATTGATAGAATAGGAGAAAACAGTTATTTTAATAAAAATGAAACTAAAAAAGGATTTAATAAAATTCTACACCCAGTCTTGATGAAAATTCTTAGCAAGCAAGGAATGTAATATTCTTTTTTTTTTTAAGAAAAAGAGAGAGGGGGAGGGGCAGAGGGAGAGGGAGAGAAAGAATCTTAAGCAGGCTCCCTGCCCAGTGCAGAAGCCGACATGGGACTTGATCTCACAACTCTGAGATCATGACCTGAACTGAAATCAAGAGTCAGATGCTTAACCGCCTGAGCCACCCAGGCGCTCCTGGGAATATAATATTCTTAGTATGATACAGAGTATCTACAAAATCCTTACCAGAAAAATCATGCTTCATGGTCCAATATGGGAATCTTTCCCCCAGACAAGATTGTCAAAACCCACCACTTCTACTCCAACATTTGATTGGAGATCCTAGCCAAGGCAAAAAGACAAGAAAAAATATAAAGTGTAAGGACTGGAAATAAAGACATTAAACTGTCATTATTCATTACTATAAACTTGACTGTCTATGTAGAAAATGTTATTCAGAATGTATACATATACATGTAAAATGTATACATAGAAAATCTAGAAGAATCTTCAGATAAAACTGAGAATATAAAAAGAAATGTAGCAAGGTCACTAGATACAAGATAAATATAATAAAAGTCAATTATATATTATATATGTATATATATAATATGCATATATGTGTGTGTGTATATATATATGTGCAAAAACAAATAGAAAATAAATAAATTTAAAGATACCATATATAATAAAACATATCCAGAAATAAACATCCAGGAATAAATCTAATAAGAGATGTACAGGAACACTAAATTGAAAACAACACAATAATATGAAGAGAAATTTAAGACTTCTTCCCAAATTGGTCCCAAGATTGAGACAAGATAATTACTAGAATGTATGAAAATGCAAAGGAGTAAGAATAGCCATGTCTATCCTGAAGAAGAAAAGAAAGTTAGAGGACCTATAATTTCAAATAACAAGTAATGAAGACAGTATAGGAATGGTGCAAGAATATCCAAAAAGACCAACAAAACAAAACTGAGTTCAGAAAGAGACCCACATATATATACTCCTTTGATAGATGACTTTACTGAAGTGGGAAAGGGTGTTAGTTTTCAATAAATGGAGTTGAGTCAATCACATATCCATGGATTAAAAAAATTAATAATTTTAACCTGCACTCATGCTAGACCTAAAAATCAATCTCAGATACAACATATAGATTTAAGTGTGAGATGTAAAGTGCTTTTGGAAGGAAATACTGGAGAAGATCTTGGGGCAAGCAGATAGTTGTTAAACATGACATAAAAAACATAGGTCATAAAGGAATAACTGATTAAGTGAGCCACTTTAAAGCTAACACCTTCTGTTCGTCAAAAGGCACCATCAAGAGAGTGAAAAGGCAAGCCACAGACTAGGAGAAGATGTGTGAAAAACAGAGAATTGTATCTGTAATACATAAAGAACTCGTACCAATCAATAAGAGAAAGAAATCCAATAGAAAAAAATGGGTTTAAAACAACTTAAATCCTTTACAAAGAGGATATCCAAATGGCCAAAAGAACATATGAAGAAGATCAATCTTGTTAGTCATCGGGAAATTGAAATAAACACAATATATCCACCTGAATACCTACAATGAAAGTCTCACAAAACCAAGTATCAGGGAGGATCGGGAGCAACTGGAACTTCCAACGCACCACTGATAAGAGAATAAAGAAATATGATCACTCTGGAAAACCACTTGACAGTATTCAGTGTAAAGACCACATGCGTGCATATTCCATGACACGAAATGTGTACTTAGGTGTAGCAAAAGGGACGTACAAAAATGGGTGTTGCAGCTTTATTTGGAATAGCTCCAAACTGGAAACCACCTAATGCCCCTCAACAGTAAGACAAATAAATTCCAGTACAATCCATCTGTGAAACACTATCACACAATGACAAGGAACAAACCACACAAAGAAAATGGATGAATCTCGTAAATACAATATTGAGCAAAGGAAGAATACAAGAACTACAGAAAAGTAAAGACGGAATATACTCTCTGATTCCATTTCTATAAAGGTCAAATAGACAAAATGGATCTTTGGCATTTATAGTCAATGGTGGCTACCTTTCTGGGAGGGTGTGAGGGGGCGTCTGGGACACTAGTCGTGTGTTACTTCTTGATCGGATGCTGGTTTTGTAAGTGCGCTTACTCTGAAAGTTCACCTTGGCTTATACTTCAAAAATGCATTAAAGCACGTACTAGAATGGCCCAAATCCAGAATGCTGACCACACCCCGTGCTGGGAAGCATGCGGAGCAGGGGGAACTCTCCTTCACTGCTGGTGGGAATGCAAAACAGTGCAGCCCCGTTGGAAGTCAGCTTGGTGGTTTCTTTTTTTTTTTTTTTTTAAGATTTTATTTATTTATTTGACAGAGAGACAGTGAGAGCAGGAACACAAGCAGGGGGAGTGGGAGAGGGAGAAGCAGGCTTCCCGCCGAGCAGGGAGCCCGATGTGGGGCTCGATCCCAGGACCCTGGGACCATGACCTGAGCCGAAGGCAGACGCTTAACGACTGAGCCACCCAGGTGCCCCAGCTTGGCGGTTTCTTAATGAAACTAAACATACTCTTACGTACAATCCAGCAATTACGCTCATTGGTATTTACCCAAAGAGTGAAAACTTGTGTCCACACAAAAACCTGCACGCAGATGTTTATAGCAGCTTTTTCATAATTGCCAAAGCCTGAAAGGAACCAAGTTGTCCTTCAGTAGATGACGGATAAATAAACTGTGGCCCCTCCAGACGGTGGAATATTATTCGGCGCTAAAAAGAAATGACCTATGGAGCCATAAAAAGACATGGAAGAACCTTAAATGCATATTCTAAGTGCAAGAAGCCAATCTGAAGATGTGACATCCTATACAATTCCAGCTATAGGACATTCTGGAAAATGCAAAACAATGGAATCAGTAAAAGGATCCGTGGTTGTTAGGAGCTGGTTGGGGGAAGGATGCATAAGTGGAGCGGAACTCATCTTCAGGGCATTGAAACTATTATATTATTACAGTAGATATAGGTTATTACTCATTTGTCCAAACACATAGAATGTACAAGAGCAAGGGTGAAGAGTAAAGTACGGACTTTAGGTGATAATGATGTGTCGAGGTAGGTTCATCAATCGTAACAAATTGTAACACTCTGGTGGGGCATCTTGGTAGTGGGGAGGCTGTGGGGTGTGAAGGCATGGGATATATGGGAAATCTGTGTGTGCTTTCTGCTCAGTTTTGATGTTAACTTAAAACTGCCCTAAAAAATAAACCATATTTGAAATTGTTTAATGCATTAAAATAAAAATGTCATGCTTGGGGCACCTGGGTGCCTTCAGTCAGTTGAGTTTCTGACTCTTGGTTTCAGCTCAGGTCATGATCTCAGGATCACGAGATCGAGCCTCCAATTGGGCTCCACGCTCAGGGGAGAGTCTGCTTGAGATTCTCTCTCCCTCTGCCCCTCCCCCCATACTCGTTCTCTCTCTCTGTCTCTCTCAAATAAATAAATAAATCTTTAAAAAAATAATGTTATGCTTGTCTTTTTTTTTTTTTTTTTTAAAATTTTTTTTTTTTTTTTGAAAGGGGGAGATAAAGCGAGAGAGGGAACACAAGCAGGGGGAGTGGGAGAGGGAGAAGCAGGCTTCCCGCGGAGCAGGGAGCCTGATGCGGGGCTCGATCCCAGGACCCTGGGATCATGACCTGAGCAGAAGGCAGTCCCTTAATGACTGAGCCACCCAGGTGCCCTGTTATTGTCTCTTAAATAGCAGCATATTTAAGTATTTTAAATAGAAAAAGGTGTGTGTCCTACCTTCACACCCAGAGGCAATCCCTGTTAAGAGCGGCTCTCTATCCTCTCTGTCCTTCTTTTGTGAGCAAACACCCAGGGCCTGGTGCCCAGGAATGCCCACCATTGCAGGGTTATATCCCAGGATGCATTCACGTGATTCCTCCGGGCTCCTGTTAACACATCTTTAAATTGCCAGTGTTGGTTAGATTAGGATTAGATTGTAAGGCCTCTGGCAGTCCTGAAATTCTACAGTTCTCTTCCTCTCCTGGATTAATTGGGCAAATTTGGCGGAGTGTTGGCCAGAACTAGGCCCTGTGCTAGCCTGGTAAACGAAAGGCATGCAGGCGTGAATGAGAGAGATGTGGGCCAGTCCTGCCTTCCGGGAGCCCGGCTCACTGCAGGAAGCCTCAGGCGGTGAGCCCAGGAGCGGCCCAGAGTGCCTGGGCTGTGAGGGCCGGAAGCAGAGGGCGCTAAGGAGGGTTGGGAGGCCCGCCAATGTGGGGTGCCGGTGGGGGGGCGCTCGGAGGGGCTGTCCTATGAGTGGCTTCTTGAAGGTCAACAGATGTTAGCCTGCCCTGGGTGGTGGTGCAGGGGGAGCGGGGAGAGGAGCGTGGGGAGGGGCCTCTTCCCAGGGATGCGCGATGTTGACATTCATTCATTCCACCTGCTGAGCTGAACCGCTCCTGATGGAGAAGGCGTCCTGCCCCCCTCCCTCGGCTTGCAGAGGATCCATGAGTTCATCGCTGATGGTGGAATTCAGGCACGGAGAGCATCTGGGAAAGGAGGCTCTGACGTGATGCTCAGGTCTAGCCCTGCCCTTGCTGATGGACCTACCTCCGTGCCAGGAGGGCTGAGGCCGAGGCCAAGTCTCCCGCAATCCCCCGCTCCAGGCTCCAGCAGCACTGTTGGTGCCGTGCCCGGGGTTGGCGCCCAGACAGCAGAGGTGCTTCTCCCCCCCACGCCTCCTGTGCACCCGCAGCACGGCCTCCCCCCCACGCCCCCTGAGCACCTGCAGCGCGGGCCTCCCCCCACGCCCCCTGAGCACCCGCAGCACGGCCTCCCCCCCACGCCCCCTGAGCACCCGCAGCATGGGCCTCCCCCCCAGGCCCCCTGTGCACCC
>NW_022589730.1:3887980-3899545 GCF_004348235.1 Phoca vitulina
CCCCCCCACGCCCCCTGTTCCCCCCCCCAGCACGGCAGCACGGGCCCTGTCTGTGCTGCAGCGTCTTGCAGAAGCACATCACAGCTCAATCTCTTGGTCCCTCCTAGGACTGAAGTTATAAGCAGCAAATTAGAAAACCTTCTTCATTTCTCCCTGAGGAGGCTCCATCCTCCAAGGGGTGAGAAGCCCATCCACCTGACGTCAGCACTGGGGAAAGAAGGCACGTGAGGAAGGGAAGGGCTCTGGATTTCCTAAACCCCACACTGATGGACACATTTTGCTCATTTCCCCAATGAACATAAGGCTTTGCAAAAAGATGGTGTAGAAAAAAAGGAAAGAAGGAAAAAACGTAAAAGCTGTGCTACTGATTCAGCCAAAAGGACCAGGAGCAGCACCAGCATCTCCCTGTGGGAGCACCTGCACCCCAGACATCCTGGGGGGGACGATGCTCCACCGCCAGAAGGAACAGAAGAGCAGCTAGCAAAATAATCTGTTGGCAAGGAGGTGTTTTTATGAAAAATGCGATTGTTGTGGTAGTAATCGATGGTAATTATCATCACACTCACCGAAGCCCACCCCACGCCTCTGAGGGGGGGCGGCTGCCTTTTTGCGGGACGCACTGTACTGCGGAGATGAGGATTAACATCTAGCATCGCCACCCAGCACGTAGCCTGCTCGGGTCCGCAGACCTGCCCGAGAGGGGAGCTGAATCACTTGCAGCAGTATTTGAAAAACAAGCCAGACATATCTCAGACTCAGGAGATATGCCTGAAACTAGCAAAAAAATTGATTTTCCCCCATATTCACTGCCAGATATTGCTGCACTGCGCGGCTATATGCAGATAGAGGACGCTTTGCCGCTTATCATACCAGTGATAGATCCCACACTGTCTTTAAAGGAATAAATCATTAATTTAAATCGTGCAGGTTTCTTCCATTTATAGCATAGCTGTTAGCTTTTTAACCATTTTCTCCCATTTGGGAAGAAATTGAGTGACTCGTGGGTGCGTGGGCCTAGGAATTCAAGCGATTTCTTTTTTTTTTTTTTTAAAGGCCATTGTTGATGAGTCATCGAAGTCTTGCTGTTTACTTTGTCATTTTTTAAAAAGTTCTTATTTTGAAAATTAATATTATGAAATTAATATGTGCTTGTGGGAAATGCCAGTAATTCCAGAAATGTGGAAAGGAAAAATGTGTGCATCCCTGCAGGAGGTAAGTCATTCATCCACCTAGCTAAGCACTCACCGTGGGTACGTGAGGTCATTTATTCTGACAAAACGCGTGGGTGAGGCCCTGCTAGGTGGGAGGGGTCCCCTGGATGTGGGAGGAAGCCGGATCTGTGTCCTCCTGGGTGTGCGATCTGGACTCCAGACACGAGCTGGTTCCCATCTGAGCTGCCGCTCCTGAGTCCCACGAGGGCCCCCAAGGGCCCCCACGGGGGAGACCAGAGACCAGGGAGGATGGTTTTGGGAGACGTCATAGAAGAGAAGGCTGGAGCACCTGGTGGGTGCTCGAAGCAGGCCCAGGTGTAAGGAGTGGCCTGGTGTCCTCAGGGTAGGTGAACCGCTGACCACTGGCTGAAATGAATGTGATGGTGGAGGTGATGTCTGGGAGCCCCGATTTCAGATATTCTTCCCCACTGTCAATCAGCTTGTCGGACTGAGCCTTCTTGCAGCACCTGGAGAGATGTTCTCTGTTTTGGCTGGGGAAGGCCAGGCTTTTAGCAAGCGGGTCCTAGCACCCCGTGTACCCTTACGGAGATCGGAACTTATCCCGTGGGCAGTGGAGACCCATCAGCTGCCACTGGCCAGGGCTGTACGAGTTTCCTAGGGGGGCTGCCACAAATTGCCACAAGCTTAGTGGCCCAAACAACACACACTTACTGTTTTATGGTTCTGGAGGTCAGCAGTCCAAACCCGGCCTGCAGGGCAGTGTCTCCTCCGGAGGCCTAGGGGAGAGTCCACTTCCTTGTCTTTCTGAGCGTCTAGAGGCCTCCTGCATTCGCTGGGGTGCGGCTCCTTCCCCAGGTTCAGAGCCTGCAGGGCGGCGCCCGGCGGCCCCTCGCTTGCTGACTTCTGCTTCGAGTCTCGGATGCTCTCTGCTCTCCTGCCTCCTCACAAGGACCCTTGTGATCACATCAAGTGTCCCAGCATACCCTCTCCATCCCAAGACCCTCAGCCGCATCCTCGAAGTCCCCTCTGCTCAGCAGGTAACACATGCCCAGGCTCTGGGCATTCGGACGTGGCATCTTGGGGGGAACATTACTGTGTAGATCACAAGAATGTCTAATAAATACAAATGGCAGTAATAATGAGTAGAGTGCGGTGACCTCTATTTTGTGTAGGTACTTATTCGAGATTCTGTCCAACCGTGGTAGACGTTCCTCCCATTTCACGGGAAGACAGCCCATGAGTCAGAGGTGAGGGACGTGGTCAAGGTCTCTACTAAGAAGGACCCACCTGGAGCCCAAGCATCCGGTTCCAGCCAGAGCGCTCCAACAAGGCAGCACTGAGAACCGGGGGTGTGCCGTGGGCCCAGCTGTGGCGACCGCTCGTCCGTGTGGCTGCTCGCGACTCGGCCTGGTGCGGCCTCTGCCTCCCGGCGAGAATGGCCTCGTCTTGGCCCCCTGTCCACCGAGCCTGCACCCGGTGCCCGAGTTGTGCCGGACTCTGCGAACCCCAGAGACAGAGAGCGCAGAGCCCGGACCCTGGGGGTGCCGCAGCCAGACGGCCGTGCGCCACGCGCCCCAAGGAGACAGCCTTTCCCTCTGTCTGGAAAGGTTAGGGAAGACTCCCAGAGGGGGACACATTCGAAGGTGAAGAACGAGGAGGAGTTTATCGTGTGCGTGAGGCTCGGGGCAGAGTGGGAGGAAAACGCCTCCAGGAGGAGGCAATTTCCTGTGCAAGAAATGTGTGGGTGAGAGACAGACACAGTGGGACAGAGAGACAGAGAAACAGACTGAGACAGAGAGACGCATAGAGACAGAGACAGAGAGACCGAGAGAGAGACAGACACAGAGAGACAGAGACAGACACAGAGCCAGACTGACAGAGACAGAGAGAGAGACACAGAGACAGAGAGACAGACACAGACAGAGACAGAGAGACACACAGAGGGACAGAGACAGAGACAGAGCCAGACTGACAGAGACACACAGATAGACACAGATACAGAGACAGAGACACACAGAGAGACACACAGAGACACAGAGACAAACTGACAGTGAGAGATACACAGACAGACAAAGAGACAGAAACAGACGACAGACTGAGACAGACAGAGAGACAGAGAGACACACAGAGGTATATAGAGAAAAAGAAATAGAGATGCAGAGAGACTGAGAGAAACACACACAGAGATAGAGACAGACTGAGACAGAGACTGAGAGAGAAACACAGGAGAGAGAGAGAGAGAAATGGAGAGAGACTGAGAGACACACAGAGAGTCAGAGACAGAGACAGGCTGACAGACACAGAGAGAGAGGGTGGCCCGCGCTCCGGGAGGGGAGGGAAGCCAAGTGTCCAGAGATGGGAGAAAGCAAAGGCGGGGGGCGGGGGGTGCGGGAGAGGAAAGAGGTGAGAGTGTGGACCCAAACCAGGTCCCAGCAAGAAGCCGGGCTGCCCTGAATTGAGACCCGAGGCGTAAAGAGCGCAAGCAGGTGAGGGAGTCCGTGGAAGCCAACAGGGTGACGGCGAGGACACCTGCTTTAAGTCCTGCTGCCGCCACCAGCCAGCCTCAGCGTCTCCCCGCCCAGCGGGGGCCTAACAGACGCCATGGGGGGGTCTCCCAGACGCCCCACCGGCTGGTCTGAAGCGCCTCGGAGCTTTGCCGGGATGCAGGCGAGCGCGGTGGAGCCCCCCGACGCCCCCGGCACGGCAGCGGGGGCCCTTCCACAGCAAGACCGCAGAGCGGGTGTTCAGGGGGCGGTGACAGGGGCGTCAGGGAGACACGGGGTTCCCGGGGCGCCAGACCCCCCTTCCACCCAGCCCTGACGGCAGCTGGGAACGGGCGAGTGTCCAGGCTTGGACGGCGGGCGGCTCCTCCCCGCTCCGGCCTCCCCGGGGACCACTGCGCGACCCGACCCGAGGCCGGCGGGCGGCAGGGGCTGCGCCCCGAACAGTGGAACCGCCCGAGCGCCTCCCCATGAGCGGGGGGCTCAGTCCGACAGTGCACCTGCACGCGCTACATTTTGGAGCCATGGAGAAAACACGTGTATAAAACACTAATGGCCTGAGAAAACACTCACAACAGAAGGTTAGGGAAAAAACCAGTTTCCATCTTGTGATGTTTAAACCATGAATATTGGTTAACCACTCAAAATTAAATTAAAATAATTTTAAAATGTGAGCGTGATAACCACACACACGTGTGTGTATATATAATGACACGTGTGTGCACGCGCGTGCGCATGAACGAAAATACACAAGAATGTTAAAGATGTGATCTCCAGGAGGGGGAATCTGGAGGACTATTATTTTCTTTTTCATATTTTTCTGTATTTCCGAATGTTGCCGTAAGCACGTACTAATTTTTTATTCTGAAAAAAAAAGCTACAAAGACAACGCTAACAAATGGGGGTTGCGTGATGCTGGATGGGACGGTGAGGCGACAGCTAGAGTTCTAGACCCCAGGTTGATACCAGCCCCTCGTGGTGTGCTTCCCCAGGTTGCCTGCAGACATCCTGAGATGCTGGCCTTCTGCTCATTCCTGCAGACCCTCAAATTAACTGGAGACAAATGCAAGCTGCCTCCTTTTGCCCAAAGCTGGTGAATACTAAGCTATGCACTCCCCATGGCAAAGAAACACCTGTTGGAAAAGTATGGTGAAGGTGTTTGCAGCCCACCCAGGGTTTGGGCTTGGGGACAGGATGAGGCCGTCCTACCTGGAGCTGGTCGAGACTGAGCAAGGGCACCAGGAGGGAAAGCTAAACACACACATTTCAGCCCCTGGACTCCTGGGGGTTCTGTTCCAGGAAATTGCTCCCTGAGAAAATCTTGCTGGGTTGCTGATGCTCTGAAGCTAAAGAGGTGAAAGGGAAAGATGAGTGTCCACAGCTCGCCCCTGGACCCCCTCTCCCCCACCCCAGGCCTAGACACCTCGCGGCAGTGTCCACAGCGTCCCAACACCCTTCTCTGGACTCATGGGCTCCAGGAGCACGTTCTCATCTTGAAGATAAATTTGCACAGTGTGCATACTGTGCTCTGCCTTAAAATTTTGCCTCTGTTTTACAATGATTCAAATAGAGACCAGAGAAATACTGCCTTCCATGAAAAAGTCTCAGTAAATACACTCCTCAAAATTTTCATTCTTAATATATCAGTAGCTTTTCAGTTCATTATAGTGTTATTAGTCAGTCTTCATAAAAGTGCTATGCATCTTTATTAAAAATGGAAGTTCACATCATTTTATGTTCCCATAAAAATGGGTGGTGGTAGCTTTGATTAATTTCTTCACATACAGTGAACTTTACAGCAAATTGGACAGTGTAATTCAATTCCTATTTCTGCAGATTTTTTTGTTGGTAGAAAATTGATATCATTCATATGTAATCATATTGCCTTTGCAAGAGATATTTAAGAAATAATATCCTGAGGTAATGATCGCATGGCTTAATTATTAATACTGTGCTTCCACACATGGCCGTGTGCATTCCTTTTCTCAAGCTTGACTTCTATCAGAAAATATTTCTCCAATCTAAATTCAGCTTAGTGCCACCAGCGTGCACAAGTATGTGTGTGAGAGAGAGAATTAGCTTTCAAAGTTGTCTCTTTCTTTTACAGCTCGAGCAACATTTCTAGAGTAATTATTGATTTTAAGTGGTTTAGCAACCTAACTAAAACAGTCCAACCAGGGGGAAATTTGAAAGGTAAGCCTTCAAATTCAAAGGTTCCCTGCCCCACCCCACCCCGCCACTTCCAAACACCAAGAAAACCCATCGGGTCCCTCTTGAATGAAACAATTGTCAAGGAATCAAATAGGAGTCTTCTTGCTTTGGATGCTAGAATTAACGAAGGTTCTCCAGAGAGAGAGCAAGAGAGATAGAGACACAGAGAGAGCAAGAGATGGAGGGAAGGAGAGAGGGAGGGAGGGAGGGAGGAAAAAGGATGGAGGAATAAGGAGGAAGGGAGGAAAGAGGGAGTGTGCTTGGCTTGAGCTGGAGACCCTTTCCCAGACAGGTCAGAATCCACCTTCAGGACGCATATTGATGGGGTTGGGGGGTGGCTACAAGAGGCCTGAGTTGGGGGGCCTGTTAGGGAGGAGGCCCCAAGCGGTTGGTGACTGAGGTTGGCCCTGGGGCCTGCAGGGTCTGTCTGGACAGACACATGGCTGGCCAGCATGCTGTGCGTGGACTCTGCCCCACAGAGTCAAGAATGCATCGTGCTAACTAGAAAAATGCATGAATAAAAGATCACTCTGATGGATGGAAAAGGTGGATTGATGAGCTACAAGCCTGTGAGCCCTGTGTTTTTATTCTACTTTCCAGACCAGGTTGGGGATCTGAGGGTCTATGTCAGGTGGTAGCCGAAGGCCCAGCGCCAGGAAGAAAGAAAACTGCATCTTACTGTGGACAAGGGATGGGGCCTGAAACCAGGGGGCCCCTGCTCTGACTTGGGTTCTTCACTGAAGGATACAACTGACGTGCTGAGTGGCTGTGGAGCATGGCGTGCCGCTCACTTTCACACGTGCACACTCACACGCTGCACTCACTGCACGCGCGCACACACACACACACACAGACCACACAGACACAGTATTTTCCAACATGTACACCCACTCACACACACACACCTACACACACCTACACACGCACATATACACACATCTATGCACACACGTGTATACACACCCATATGCACACCCCCCACATGCATGCACGGACACACGCACGTACTTACACAAGCATGTATATAGGCACACACTCATACTCACACTCTCACACACCCAGGCACACTGTTTGCACATACATATACACACATCTGTGCACACGCGTGTATACGCACCTGTAGGCACACCCCCCACACGCATGCACGGACACACGCACGTACTTACACAAGCATGTATATAGGCACACACTCACACTCTCACACACCCAGGCACACTGTTTGCACATACATATACACACATCTATGCACATGCGTGTATACACACCCGTAGGCACACACCCACACGCATGCACGGACACATGCACGTACTTACACAAGCATGTATATAGGCGCGCACTCATACTCACTCTCACACATCCAGGCACACTGCACATACATATACACACATCTATGCACACACGTGTATACACACCCGTAGGCACACCCTCACACGCATGCATGGACACACGCATGTACTTACACAAGCGTGTATATAGGCGCACACTCATACTCTCACACACCCAGGCACACTGCACGTGTGCCCACGACACCCCCTTCCCTGGGTTTGCTTGCACAGCACTTGGGCGCTGCCCTCCGGCTGTGGAGGAGGCCCCTCCTGTCACACCCCTGGGAGATGGGGTCCCTGCAGGACCCCCTCTGCAGGCCGGCCCTGCCTCTCCACGATCTGTGCAGATTCTGAACCCCCCTCCCCGACAACCAAGCAGGAGGAACGCCGCAAAGCCTTCCTCCCACCAACGTGCCCAGAAACACATACCGTGATGCTCTGCTTGTCCTCTTGAGAGGGGCCACGGTTCCAGAAGCATGTGTAGACCCCAAAGACAAATTGAACTCCTTTGCCCATGGGCAGGCTGTCCTCGGACCTGCCCCTACACAGGTGGAGGACCCTCCTGTGTGGGGACAGCATGCCCCCGTCCCACAGTGTGAGCCCTGCACCCAAGAGCACCGGGACGGCTCTGCTGAGCACAGGGGCCGGGGAGTTGCTTCTTTCTCCGTGGATGTTGTCGTTGTTCTCACCTGCCTGGCTTCAAAGGACCCCTGCCGTCCCTTCTGCGCATCCCAGCCCCAGCCTCGGGCCCCGGCCCTCCCTGCATGCTCCTGTGCTCCCCGCACCCTCTGGGGCGCCCCGGACAAGCACGAGCACAGCTCCACACTGACGAGGCGCTCCAGCACGAGAGCCTCCTCTCGTTCTCAGAGCCCCTGCGTGTCCAGTTCGTGGACAGTAGTTAGGCCTGTGGTTGGAGCCCCAAATTGACGGGGAAAGATTGATGGTCCACTCCCCATAAGTTGTCATCAAAACTGATTGGCAAGTTGCTGAGCTGTTTGCAGTGCTTTGTGGAGGTGCTCTGTCCTTGAGCGTCTGAACAGGTGAGAGAGAGCGGCCTGGGATGTTCCCAAGTAAAGGGAATCGTGAGGCAGAATAAGGGTGTGACATAAACAAGTGAGGCAGGAGTGTGTCAGCCCCTCACTCAGAGGGAGGGTGTCTCAGGCCGGGAGCGGTCGGCACCTGTGGATGAGGGGCTGGGCACTCGGGAGCGACGGGACCGTCTCTCCAGCTCACGGGGGAATGTCTGGAAGGAAAGGGGCCTCTAGGATGACAGGTACCTGACAAGGGGGGGCAGGCACCCGGCAGGTCCCCGGAGCGCGCATCCTCACAGGAGAGCCAGGCCCCGGATCACGTCCCCGAGGGTGTGTGAGCCTCCCGGCGACCCTGGGGCGGGTGCTGCTCTTCCCGATGACAGGTGAAGCAGTGGACCCCCAGGGACTGGGCGGCTTCGAGGCCGGACCACCGCTAAGGAGCAGAGTGGGGTTCTGCCACCAAACAGCAGAACTCCTGTGGAGAAAATGAACCCTCCTCAGGGCAAGAAACATGTGAGAAATTCATGTCTCGACATCATTAGATAGATTGCAAGATGTCTAAACTCTGAAAAGGTACACCCCCTCCCTGTTTGGAAGCAAGCCACCTCCCCAGGGCTGTCTGAGTTAAGAAAGGGAACCGGTGGTCCCTGCGGCTGGCCCAGGGCAGGACAGGTTCCTCGGGCCCATTGCCCTCAGGGGAGCCATGTGAGGGGGTCCTGCCCGTGTCGAAAGGACAAAGGTGCCCGCGGATGGGGACACAGCTCCCTGGGCGCCCCGCGAGGCCCCCTCGTGCCTTTCAGCAGCTGCAGTCACAGAAACTGGAATCTAAACCCCAGGACGGTGTGGAGCACGGTGCTGTTTCAGAAGCCGCTCTGGAGGTCCAGCTGTAAATCGGCTATAAACACTCGCCAAGTGCAAGGGGAGTGGTTTCCACTTTGGGTTTTGTGTTTATCGCTTCCATGCTGGAAACAGAATTGAATTCTTCACAGCAGAAAAACAAAGACAGCTCTGAGTTATACTGTAATTCACAGTGAGAGATTTATGAATATGATTTTCCTGCAAAATCCAGCATTTTTCTCTTTACTCCTTGCAACCTGTAAGTGGCATAAAGCTGTGCACCTAGCAGGCTTTGCTCCCAGCTGTGCCAGGCGGCGCCCGCGGGCCCTCGAGGGCAGGTGGCCCGGACAGCCTGCCTCCGCGTGCAACTCGCCCCTTCAGATCCCCACTGGTAAGCAGTCCAGGAAAACAGGGACGATCGTGCTGTAACTACCTGGTTTTGAGAAGCGCGTCGAATAGTTTTAGAGATGTGGCTGGGGATGCTCGTGTGGTTGTATTCACTCACAATGGCACCCGAGGCACAATGAGAACTCGGGAGCTGTGCAACTTGGAAGCTCATACCTGACCTCATTTTTGAAGTGAGGACAATGGTTTCTAAGTCGTTAAAAAAAAATTTTTAAAAATCAGCTTAATATGCCAGCAACGTTTTGATTGAAACCTTTGGATGAGAAAGGAAAGTGGAGGATTTTCTTTGAAAATAAAGAAATACATAGGCGAGGGCCTGCCCCCCGGCCTGGGACACGTCTGTGGCCATGGTGATGGGCGGCTCTTGCTGGCAAGCTGGGGGACTGCGTTTTCTCCCCAAAGCCAACCCATGAACATGAGGTCCCAGGCGGGGTGCTCTGAACTGACGGGGTCTCCCGGCTCTTCCTATACGACCTTGGGAAACGGGCTCTGGTCCCAAGTAGGGCATCCTCCTCGGTGCTCAGCTCCGGGATGGTGGTCCCACCTCAGACATTAGGGAGTACACAGAGGCCTCCACTGAGGACGGATGAGAGTGTGCATCTCCGTCTACAGAGATGCTGCCAGCCAAACCAGCACATTTTTAACGTGCATTTTTTTTTGAAAAATGAAGTCTCAGATTTGCTGTAAATTCCAGCCAGGGAGGATCTAGCAGATGGGCAATGTTTAAGTTACAAACCTAAGGGAAGCTTTTGCATTAAAAAAAAAAAAAAAAAAAAAAAAGCCCTCTTAAACTGCAGCTCTTAAAATAAAGAAAGATTTTCTGTTTTCCATAGTGACTCACTAAACCTTTATTTAGACAGTTGGTAAAAACACCACATCACATATTTCACATGTTTTTTTTTTTTTTTCACTGCTGCAGCTTAAAACAGAATCGTGTTTTTTCTTCTAGAGGGAAGCAGAAATCTACAGTAAGGCATTTTGCCTTTTTTTTTTTTTTTAATGAAACCTAAATGCATTTTGGAATGGTCCTGTTCCCGGCCAGCCCCGCGGCACAGCACCCTCTGGTGCACAGATTAAGGAGAAGGATTAGGGCTGTTGCGGGGCTTTGTTCCTTTGCTGTTCAACATTTCCCAGAGATGAATTTTAATGCTCATTCAAAAATACAACAAAAACATAATGATTTGAAATCCATCATCTGACTGTTCCAGCAGTTTTTCTCATTGTTGTTCTTGCTCCGTGGCAGGTTAGCCGTGTGATGGCGAGGGGGAGCCTGGTCCCCTGAGGCTGGCAGGTAGAATGCGCTGGGATCCAGCGGCCACGTGGGCGGGGTGTCCGAGGTCCACGCCAGGAGCTTGGAGGCCAGGTCCTCCTGGGGCTGGAGATGGAGCTCTGGGGAGTGGGGCCGGGCAGGGGGAGAAGCCTCTGAGCGGGGAGAGGGCCTCCCCCTCTCGGGGTGTGCACCAGGAGCCGGGCCTGTGCCCCCTCCCCGAGCCCAAGGATGACCGGCGCATGCAAGACCCTCCCTCAGCCACCAACACCGTCATGCCAACCAACAGTAATTTCCAGTTCTCCTTGGGAAAGGGGAGGCCAAGCGTCCCAGCGCATGTTCGTGGAGAGTACCCACAGAGGATCCACATCCAGACACGCGTGCAGACATGGCCACACGCACACTCACACACAGACATGCACGGAGCACACACACGCACACTCACACAGGCAGACATGCACGGAGCACACACACACACTCTCACGCAGACGTGCACGGAGCACACACACGCACACTCACACAGGCAGACATGCACGGAGCACACACACACACTCTCACGCAAACATGCACGGAGCACACACACTCACACACACAGACGTGCACGGAGCACACACGCACACTCACACATGCAGATGTGCACGGAGCACCCACGCACACTCACACGCAGACGTGCACGGAGCACACACAAACCCTCTCACGCAGACATGCACGGAGCACACACACACACGCAGACATGCACGGTGCACACACGCACACACACACAGACGTGCACAGAGCACACACGCACACTCACACACGCAGACGTGCACGGAGCAC
>NW_022589730.1:3899555-4095527 GCF_004348235.1 Phoca vitulina
GGAGCACACACGCACTCTCACACACGCAGACGTGCACGGAGCACACATGCACACCCTCACGCAGACATGCACGGAGCACACACACACATTCTCATGCAGACATGCACGGAGCACACACGCACACTCACACGCAGACGTGCACGGAGCACACACGCACACTCACACACGTAGACGCGCACGGAGCACCCACATACACTCACATGCAGACGTTCACGGAGCACACATGCACACGTGCACGGAGCACAGACGCACACTCACACAGACATGCATGGAGCACACACGCACACACACACACAGACATGCACGGAGCACACACGCACACTCACATGAAGACATGCATGGAGAACACACACACACTCACACATGCACACACACACACTCACAGAGCACACAACTGGCCACTCTGGGTGTCCAGGGCAGGAGCAGAAGCAATCGCTCCCCTGCTCTCTCCAGCACTCAGGGACAATCATGAGTCCCTAAGAACTCCCCCAGGGCACGAGGCCTGTGCATAAGATGTGTGTGTGGAGGGTGAGCGCAGGTCCCTCTCTCTCTGCCACGCGGGCACTTGCTAGCTTATGTGGCGGTTCCTGGCCGGGGGGCTCTGCCCACCACGGAGAGTGCGTCCAGGGCCAGGCCCCACTCCCACCATGGAGGCTCATGCTCCCCAGGCCTCCATGATGCCCACACAACCCTTTGGTCTCACTCTGATGACTATTTGCTTGTTATGAGCTCCTATCAGAGCCGGGCTTCCTGTACCCATAGGGAAGGTCTGAAGTTGGACCCCCGAGAAATGTTCCCATTAAAGGACTTTCGGTGATTAATCTCATGTAGCATGTCATTTCTTATTTTCCTTTGGCCAGAAAACTGTATTTTTGTGCAAGTACAGTGGTCCTGTGAAATAGGAATGTATCCTTTTTCCTCTAGGGCTGTGATACCTCCAGAGTGAAGGCGCCGCAGCCCCCCACAGGGCCCAGCTCCCACGCCGGCCACCCAGATGGCCGTTAACGCTCAGACAGCCTTGCGGATTTGCGGGGCTTGCCCTTCCTCCTGCGAGCCCAGCTTCCCACCTCCCAGCCTGAGCACCTCCATCTCCAGGTCTCCCCTTCGCCGCATCACACATTGCTGAGCAGAAGCCTCGTCCGCCCTCCGGTCCTAGGACGCGACAAGAACCCACAGCCCTGTTCTGAAGTCCCCACCACAGTTGGTTTTCCCCAAAGACGCCCCAGTCTGAACAGAACTCCCTCGTGATGACTTCGTGGGGACACATGTCACTTTTCTATTGTTCTAAGCCGAGCAATGACATCCTGGGACAGCCCTGAGGGTCAACCGGGCTTCAAGGAAGAGTCTAGCATTTTACTTCTCCATCCGATCTGGATCTAGGGGTTGGGGTACACGGTCCCCCGTGAATCCAGACGTGCTGCTGGAAGAGCCAGATCGCCGAAGGCCTGCGAGACTCCCCTCCCGCTGCCAAGGGACCTGCAACGTTTTTCCTCCGCTGTGTCAAACGCTCTCGGTTTTACATGGCTCTGGTATTCACCCCAAAGTCCTAACATTTGCTATCAGGGAAAGGAGCACTCTTCTAGGTAAGGCCTGCACTTCTGAGCACACTGCAGGGAAAGGTGCTCCTTCCCCTTTACAAAGGTCACCGGCTGACTGCTTTGTACAAGCAGAGGCCCTGTCGGCCATGGGCGACCTGCCCCCTGGCGCGGGGACCGCGGGTTGTGTGGCTGCAGGGCTGAAGGATGCAGTGATTGCTGGCAGGCTCGGGGGTGGCGCAGACACGCTCAGCTCCAGCCACATGCTGGCCCCCTGCTCAGGCAGGGGGCTGCCAGCGCCCACAGGCCCCCAGGGTCCCCGGGCCCCCAGGCAGGCTCTCCAGGGGCTCTGCAGCAGTGCCGGGGAGCAGGGCCAGGCGCCCGCGGCCAGGGGTCACAGGCAGCATCCCCCACAGGGCAGGGCCTGGGGGCTCACCAGGTGGCTGTGACGTGGACAAATCTCACGGAAACTGGACAGTCAGCTTTTAAACCACTTTCACTTTCAATATTCCATACAACAGAATGCTTGACCGCAGTCCATCACTGAGCCTCATCCAGGGGCAAGCAACTCGCACACAACTCACTCCCACAAACACTCGCTCACATGCACAACTCACACCCACACTCGCTCACACGCACAACTCACACCCACAAACCACTCACATGCACAACTCACACCCACACTTGCTCATACGCACCACTCACACCCACAAATACTCACTCACACGCACAACTCACACCCACAGGCCACTCGCTCACACGCACAACTCACACCCACACACCATTCACTCACACGCACAACTCACACCCACACTCGCTCATACGCACCACTCACACCCACAAATACTTGCTCACACGCACCACTCACACCCACAAACCATTCACTCACACGCACAACTCACGCCCACAAACCGCTCACACGCACAACTCACACCCACAAACCACTCACACACACAACTCACACCTACACTTGCTCATTCGCACCACTCACACCCACAAATACATGCTCACGCGCACAACTCACACCCACAAACCACTCACTCACACGCATAACTCACACCCACAAACCACTCACTCACACGCATAACTCACGCCCACAAACCACTCACTGACACACACAACTCATGCCCACAAACCACTCACACATAATTTAGTCTCATATATACAACTTATACTCACATACCACATGCAGTTCACACTCACACACAAATCATACTCACACAAGCCTACACACTCACACACATATACACACATATCCAAGTGCCCAGGTGATATAATAATTCAGATTCCAGTGGGCTGTAGGGCAGGAGACATATCTTCGTCCACTCAGGGACATGTTTACTGAGGGCCTACTATGTACCAGGCGCCGAGTCCAGTTCTGGAAGCACAGCAGACAGGAGACACCAGGATGCTGCCCCTGGAGTTTACATCTATTGAGAGGCGGACCATAAACAGAAGACTACAACCAAGTCCAGTGACGAACTCGTCCTCAGACCCCTTGCGTCTAGCCTGCCTGCCAATAACTAAGTGGATTCTAATTAAAAACAAAACATGACGTCTAAGCACATTCTACATAAGGAGACTGCAGACCAGAGTGTGGCCATCTTCGCTGACCCGGTTGCTACGGCTGGGGAAGGAGCCCTGGGCTTTGGACTCGGCAGCATTCGCCCCAGCAATGGGGCGGGCAAGGAGGGGGACACCTAGACACAGTGCTGGGTTTGTTTCAGTGCAAAGGCAGACACCATCTCAGTAGCAGCCTATTCTGCCCTCTGATCTCTGGTCAGCCGTTTCTAGAAAAGCACCTGGAAAATAACGGCAGGGCACCTGCCCATTAAAGTTCCCAAGGGTCCGTGTTATCGGTTGTATATTCATTGATGAGGGCCAATTGTTCATGCAAAATCTAAAATAAGGAGACACCATTAGCTAATTGCATCTTTCTTCCTTCATATACCATCTTAGATACCATTTTAATAAGCCAATATAAAACAATACACAAGTCACGAGATATATATATATATATATATATATATATATATATATACCATTTAGCAAACACTGTCCCATTCTCCACAAAGACACAAGTGGAGGGGAGCAAACATGATTATTAGGCTGGTTTTTATCACTGTCATGTGTTAACAAAAAACAAAAAGTGTTTCTCACCAGACAGAGGAGGAAATGAAGCTCTGTGCGGAGACCCTATAGTGGGGGGAGAGGGAGCCCTGCGTGCGGAGACCCTGGAGCGGGGGAGAGGGAGCCCTGCATGCGGAGCTCTGGGGGCTCCTGGATGGTGTTTCTGATTTGTCTTTGGCCTGAGCCCTCTTGGTTTGATGTAGGGCTTGGCCCCCTCACGCCTCCCATTCTGAAAGGTCAGTGCTGGCCTCCGCCCTGGGAGACCCTCTGCTCAATCACCTCCTTTGTTCCCGGACAGTGCAGCATGTAAATCTGTGCATGTGTCTCTAACCTGGGACCCTCCAGGCCACCACTGCTCCCAGCCTGGGCCCCCAGGCTTCCAGCTTCTGCCAGCTGTGAGGGGGGCTGCCTGCCTCATGGGCGGAAGGCCCCCGCGAGGAACATCTGCTTGGCGGCCCTGGCATGCCTACAGTGGGGCAGCACTGGGTACGGCCAGGGGCCGTGCCAGGGCACTGAGTCCCACCGAGGCCCAGGCCAGCCCCGGGGAGCCTGGAAGCGGGGGGGTGGCCTGGCCTCCCCGACAAACCGGCACAGTGATTTACACTCAGTGTCAGCTTGCAGCTGGGCCTCCTTGAGGCCTTTGTGACTCCCCGGTGGCCAGCTCGAATGACCAAACCAGAGCAGGCTTTTTATGGTCATTTCTTTACCGCACTGAACATAAACCACCGGGGAGCCCACAAGCGGTGGGCAAGAGATAAACAACCCGGGCCAGGGACTGCGGCGAGGGGGGGCTGACCAGAAAGGCCGGGGGGCATCCAATCTGCCAGTGCTGGTCTGCTCCCACGTGGCCTTTCGTAATGACAGCCACCCCGGGGTGGGGGTCTGGGGCAGGGAGGGCAGTCTGCACGCCCCCGCGGGATGGAGGGGCCCTCCCCGGCCGGCAGCCCCAGCTTCCCTGCTCTTCCTCCAAGTGCTTGGCACCCCCACCCCCGTCCTGCTGGCCTCAGGTTTGCTATCTTTGAAATGGGGGTGACCCCAACCCCTGCCAGGGTGCTAGGAACAAGGCAGGAGGCAGACCCAGGAAAAGCCTTTCCATGGTAAGTGTAAGGGGCATGAGAGCAGGACCATTGCCTTTGATCTTCTCTCTGCACGTTCTTTTGGGAGACCCCTGGCTCCCACATGTCCTGTCTCGGCTGAGCGCAGTCACCTCCCTTAGCCGAGGCTTTAAGAGCTGTCTCTGTCTTTCTCCTCCAGTACTCTCAACGAACCGAGATCTCTACCTTGAAAGGCAGAGAAGGCAGAAGGACCTCTTGTGCATTGAGAATAGACCTGGTTCCTGGGGGCAATGGGAGGGCGGGGGAACTGGACCCTGGATTCCCCGAGGAATCAAGTGAGCTTCCAAAACCCCCACTTGTCAGGTGGGCCACATCCTTGTCACATGATGAACTGGACTTGGGGTCTGACATTCTTATGCCCATTGATTGTTTCTGTCTCCTAATGACCCATCACGGAGGACGGCTGAGAAGAACAAACACAACACTGTTTATAAAGCACTAATCCAAACACTCAATAGATGGTAAATAGTCTTGCTTCCATGATAAATATTTGCAAAATTCGCTTTTCTTTGACCTTGACTTGTTGCTATGGAACTAAGCTCCGTTCATAGAACCGCCTCCTATTGAGTTTGCTCACCTTCAATTCCATTTTTCAAAAGAGTTGGCCATCCTACCAAACCTTATAAAATGAAGAATCTAGGGCAAACTTGAAGTGTTTTCCAGACACACCCAACTCCCTGGCGATACTGTTTAGAGATTCTGAGCCTTATGTCTCTGAATGCCATATGTGCTCTCTGATGGAGTCTGCACCAGCCACATCACCTTTGAGGATGACCCTCTACCCACGCGGGTTTAAGATGGGCAGAATGAGTTTTCTTTTTTGATTGGATGCCATTGATTAAGGAGGGGGATGCGGGGGTTTAAGGAGAAGAAAGACCTGAAACGTGGTTGCCAGGGGCTGGGATGGAGGATAGGAAGAGGCTGGTAAAAGGCGCAAACTTTCACTTATGAGATGAATAAGGCCTGAGGATCGAACGTAAAACATGGCGCCCATACTTGGTAATGCCATGTAGTATCACCTAAATTCGCCAAGAGAGCAGAACTTCAGTTCTTCACACACCAGCAAAGGTAAACATGTGAGGTGATGACGTGCCAACCAGCTCCATAAGGGTAATCTTTCACAATGGATACGTATTTTTACATTTTAAATAGCTTACAGGTTCAGTTGTTAATTACACCCCAGTAAAGGGGGAGGCAACAGTGAGGAGAGGGGGAAGAAAATAAAGACCACAGAAAAAATTGGGAGATGACTTAATTTAGTTGTTTTCTTTTCAAATTTATCTGATCTTGATATTAACAACCGAGTGTAAATGAATTTCTTTTTTTTTTTTTTTTTGGTAAATAAAATTTCCACTCACCCCCACATTCTGACCAAGTGTAGGAGAGGACGGGGAGAAGGAGTGGTTGATGAAGGTCATGAGCAGGTTTCGATGGGATGGGAAGAGGACCTGGGGGAGGAGGAAATCAGAGGCCGCCCCAGAGAGCAACGTGGAAGGGAGAAAAGAGGCAGAACAAAAGCAACCAGAGCAGGTAAGAAGTTAAAGAACCTTTATCAGGAAATAAAATGGTGTTTGGGATTTGCGTCCAAATAACTAATACAGGGTGGGGGAGTCGAGGCGTGGGGGTTAAAGGGGCAAGGGTGCGACCGGCTGGGGTCTTTTGGGGACATGGGGGTGGGTACCTGGGGATTCTTTACACCGTTCTGTCTACTTTGCTGGTTTGAAAATTCTCCATTAACAACAACAACAGATTCTCCAGGCTAGGGAAGCTGGGGAGCAGGCTGCAAGGACCGCCCTCACTTCTGACACCGACTGCAGTGTTTTCGGGTTTCCAGAACTTTGCTCGGGTCTGAGGATTTCCTGGAAGGACTCACGGAACTCACTGAAAGCTGTTCCACACACAGCTACGGCTTATGACAGGGAAGGGGCACCGAGGAAGATCCACCCAGGGAAGAGACCCATGGGGGAGTCCAGAAGAGACCAGAGCTTCCAGCCGCCCCCTCCCCATGGAGCCGGCACAGCTCCCCTCCCGGCAGTGGGCACTGGCCTGCGACAGCACGCATCGAGTGTCGCCCACCAGAGGAGGTCACCCCAGCCCCGGTGTCCAGAGTTCTTATGGGGCTTGATAACTAGACATTGCTGAGTGTTTGGCCTGGCTGACCTTTAGACCCCAGCCACTCTGGAGGTCAAGTGCACACCCCAGGCCTGAAGCCTCCACCATAAATCTCAGTGCTAGGCTGCCCAGAGAGTCCAGGTCCCCAGGTAAACAAAGACCCTCCTTCTAGAGATCACATCCCGGGAGACAAGGGAAAAGGTCAAATGTCTTATTCGGTAAGGTCAATTCTTCACTGCACAAGTCTGGTAAGTTTTGAACTACACCCCGAAGAGATGCCTGAAGATCTTCAACTGGGACATGGCAGGGCGGGGGGGGGGGGGGGGGGTGAAAAGGGGTCAGGTCTTCTTGGTCTTCTGTGCCATTACAACTGAAGCAACTTTTTAAATCTGTGTTTCAAAGCAAATATTACACATTTCCAAATGTTTTGGGTTGAATTGTGTCCCCCACAAATTCACATGTTGAAGTCCTAACCCTTGGTACCTCAGAAAGAGAACATAGGTGGAAGTAGGGTCTTTACAGATGTCATTAGTTAAGATGAGGTCATTAGGATGGTCCCTAATGCAATGTGACTGGTGTCCTCATAAGAAGAGGAAGTCGGACACAGAACTCCATGTAAAGATGAAGGCGGAAGCCAGGGTGAAGCACGGACGCACCAGGAAACACCAAGAATCTCTGGCAAACCACAGAAGCTCGGGGAAAGCCTGGAGCCAGTGCTCCCTCCCAGCCTCCGAAGGAACCAGCCTTGCTGACACTGTGACCTCCGACTTCCTGCTTCTGGAGCTGGGAGAGAATCAGCTTCTGTGGATGAAGCCACCCACTTTGTGGCACTTTGTAACAGAGGTCCTAGCAGATTAATACACCAAACAACACTTTACTTAAATAAGGGGCTCCGTGGCTGTGAAACTGTGTTTGAAACCACCGAGCAAGACAATTTCTTCCATTTACACAGGAGGAAGCTGATGCCCAGACATACAAGGCAGACACAGGTAGAGACAAGCAGGATTACCAAGGAAAGATGCGGAACAGGAGCCTTGTTCTGCACTTTGTCCACTGAGGCATCAGCGTGATGTGACCTTTCCTCTGTGAGCTTTGAAATGTAGTTCACTGACTGACTACACGCCCTCTGCTCTTGGTCCATCAACACAGATGCTGAGCGGAATTGCTATCGTCCGCGCGAGAGAACACGCCCTGAGCATCTGCGATTAGAGCAGCAGTGGGGTGCGGGCTGGGTGGAGTCAGGCTGCGGAGGGGCTCCGGGGTCAATGCCATCATCAGCGTACGGGTCCTCCACTTCCAGGGTTAAATGTATTCCTAAGTATTTTATTCTTTTTGATGTTATTGCAAACGGGATTTTCTTAATTTCCTTTTCAGAGAAGTAGTGTGTGGAAATGCCCCCTGATTTTTGTATGTCGATTTTGTATCCTGCAACTTTACTAGATTCATGTAGTCGTTCCAACAGTTTTCTGTGGCATCTTTAGAGCTTTCTATATATAAGATCATGTCATCTGCAAACAGATCATTTCACTTCCTTCTTTCTGATGTGATGCCCGTTAGTTCTTTTTCCTGCCTGATTGCTCCAGTGAGGACTTGCAGTGCTCTGTTGAATACGAGAGGCGAGATCAGGCACCCTTGTCTTATTGCTGATCGCAGAGGCGAGGCTTCGAGGTTTGCACCAGTGAGTGTGATGTTTACGTATTTTCTATGGCTGCTTTTGTGGGACAACGCAATGTTGAGTAGTTGTGACAGAGACCATCTGGCCAATGAAGCCTAAAATATTGACTATCTGGTGCTTTGTAGAAAAAGTTGACCCTGTTCTAAAGCACCCCAGCATCCAGACTGCCTGAAACATGAACTACGCTGTCAGTTATAAACGTACCACTCTTCAGGAGACCGCAACCTCTTTTGAGCCTCAGGACCTGTCCCGTTCTCTTCTCTCTCCCAGTGCCAAGCACCAGCCTCACCTCCCACCGGCACCAACAAACACTGGATGGATGGAGGGTGAGTGGATGCATCGGTGTGGAGAGAAGGAAAGCATACTGCCCTAAACCTTTCCATTTAGCGCAGAAGGGGAATTGTTTGGAAAAATCACCAAAAACTGGTCACAACTTTTTACCCAACATGGTATAGTTGTTGATGGAGACGAAGCCATATGATTCTTCATGGTACTCAAGAGTGGAAATATATACCCACGTACTTTTCATAATCAGGGATGAATTGAGTTTTGGTAAGTTTTGGTAAGTTTTAATTAAGTTTTGGTAAAATAATTATTTTCGGATTGACTTGCACGAAGATTTAAACTAAGGTTTATCTTCATGTCTGATTGATCTTTCATGGGCAGTAACTTTTAATATTTTAGCACTAAAAGGTGTCAGTGATCCCAAACCAAATGATTCCAAGACATCTTGGAGGTGTTATTGAAGGACTTTACTGTAGGTCCTACAGATCACCAAATTCATGACTCCTATTTAATCACTGCTTGAAAGTTTGGTTTTTCATAGACTGAGTTTTCTTCGAATGAGTTCCACCCAAATGAGTTCTTAAAATGAGGTCTGTATGGAAACCCAAACAGAAAAACCTATTTTCCATCCAGTAAACTTAAAATATTTCTGCTACTTTGTTTTTTATTGCAGAAGTAGCATTTGAAAGGAAAATGAAACCTTTTTTTACCATTAGCAAACAAGAAAGCACATATCTTTTAAATGTCAGCAGATACAGCTCAATCACTTTCCAAAACAAGTTGCAGCAACATCCCACCAACAGCCTATAAACATAACCACTTCTCTTATCTTTGTAAACAGTGTAACCTGAGTAGTTATATACATTATATATAGTGCTCTAAAAAATAAAGTCATTTGGAAAAAAATAGTGTATATGACAATATATAGAGTGTGTATATATACACATATATGTATGTATGTAAGCACACACACACATAAAAAGCATCAGTTTGAGACAGCATTTCTAAAATATTCGGTTAAGTTGTGCACATTTCTATATGCTCATTGGCCAGTTTTAGTATTCTGTTCATTTTTCCATTGCGTTTTTTGTATTTTTAAATTGATTTTCGAAGCTCTTTATATAGTGTGGAAATTAACTCTTTGTAACCACGTTGCAAATACTTTCCCATTGTCATTTACCTTTTAACTGTTTTAATGGTGCTCTTTCCAGTACAGAGAGGTAAACTATTTCTGCAGTTAGACCTCTCAGTCTTATTCACCTTGACTCCTCGATTTTATATTTTGCTAAGAAAGGACCTCTTTCTAATACTACATAAAATTCTTCTTGTTTTGAGTACTTTTATGATTTTTTTAATATTATTTATTTATTCATTTGAGAGAGAAACAGAGAGAGCACAAGTGGGAGGGGCAGAGGGAGAGGGAGAGAGAATCTCAAGCAGACTCCATGCTGGATGCAGAGCCCAATTTTGGGCTTGATCCCAGGACCCTGAGATCTTGACCTGAGCCAAAACTGAGTCGGACATTTAACTACCTGCACCCCATCAGGCACCCCTTTTATGATTTATTTTTATGTTGAGTTTATTTTTGTGTGAAGAGTAAGAAAAGAATCCAACTTCATATTTTCCAAATGGTATCCAATTGTCTCAGAATTATGTATTGAACTCTATGATCTTTTATGGGGCACTGAGTCTGGCCTATTGTTCCTGCTCTCTACACTGAATAATGGTTTTTTAGTTGCCACAGATTATGGTTCTACTTTCGGTGTCTCTGTCACAGCCTGAGAATGACATCGATAGGGACGGCTTAGCAAAGGCTAAGCTAAGAAGGGCCAGGTCAGGGTCACAGAGAGCACTTCAGAGCCAGGCTTTGGAGCTGAGGCTTGACGTGCACAGGAAATCTCCTCCTGATATTCATGCTCTGTGATACTAGAAGGACCAACGTGCACAAGGGTTTAACGGACTGTGCTTTGCTCTTGCGGGAAGGCTCAACAATCACTTGGGCAGAACCTTAGGTTGCTCATGAGGAACGGCCCTTAATGTTCAAAGGAGATGCTTTTCCCCCAACATTGTAATGAAACCACTGCATTTGGTTGAGTCAGAGAAGCTTCCAATTCCACACGGGCTGCCCAAACAGCCATTTGAAGACCCAAGGACATGATGGCAGCACATGGGCGGGTCCAGGGCCAGACACTGGTCATCCCCGTGGACCTCTAAGATAACGGAGATGCCAGCTACTTGGCATTTTCCACCCATAGCTCCCAGCTTCCCCAACCCATAGGCGACCTTCTCGTCCCACTCTCCTGCACCGCCTTTCTGTGTCGGCAGCTGGAAGGACCGCCCTGGGCATTTCTCTGCCTGAGGCGCCCTGAGACTGGTACACAATGAAAGAGCAGAGGTGGGTGGACCCAGATTTAAATCATGTGGGACAGGGCTACTAGCTCTGAGTTTTGAATACTATCTTTGATGGATCGTGTAAGAGGGGGAAGGAAGAAGCTAGACATGTCTGGTGGTGCCTGGTAAGACTTGTCACCATCCCCATCTAGCCAAATTGCACAGGGAGCCCAGGGTCCCTCCCAGGGCAGCCCCTGCAGGTGGTGTGCCTCCATCCCATGGACCCTCCAGGCCATGGAGTGGGGGGAATGGCAGTAGACGTGAGCTTGTGTGTTTAACCCCAGTGTGTGGTGTGAGCATTCTGTAAAAGTGGGAAGAATGAGATAGTCCTGGAACCAGATCCAGAGCCTGAGGGAATGGCTGATAGGCTGAGCTGGGCAGTTATCATTTGACAGATGAGGGAACGAACTGGTTGGGTGATTTTCCCAAAGGCCTGGAGGCTGGGCATCAGGAAGACCGGGATTTAATTCTGGCTCAGGGATGTTCCTTCCACACCAGTAAGTGAGCAACACCAAGCAGATGACAGGTGAAGTCTGATATGTCCAGGGAAGAACACCCCGCTGATGGCAGGTGTAGACACTGGCAGCCGGGCACGGCCATCAGCAAAACAAGTGAGTTCTGGTTGCTTTTGAACCCCTGGCTTCAGGCCAGGGTCGAAGAGGTGAGTGATGGTGTCCTCTTCCGCAGACACTCCCCTCGTGGGCGCGGCGCAAACAGCACGCTGTGCGCCAGTGCAGTTACGGAGAGGGTTGTCCCGTTCAGTCCTGCACATGGGGAGGGGCCAGCAGCTTCGTCCGTGACCGTGAACGAGGCGCAGCTGTGGATCATTCCCATGCAACGCTGGGTGTTCGTGCCGGAGGGTGGATGTGCGCGCAGCTTGTCTTTCCTCACGGGGTCACAGTCTATTTTTTTAAGGGAGTCTATTGTTTGATCCTGCCGGGTGCTGTGGGGACAGGACAGACCGTGGTTTGTGGTGTGGGCAGGGGCACCCCAGGGGCACCGTCCCTGAATACAGTTTACCCTTAGGGGTAGAAATAGGGCTGTAAGATGCCCCCACCCAAACCTGTCCTCTTTTGCCACTTCTGTGCTGCCCAAATGAAGGATGTGTCAGGGAGACCCCACAAAATAGGAGGGTCCCCAACTGCCACATGGGAACAGCTGGTAATTCTGGCCCCCAGCCTTGGACTGCCGGGGGAGATGCTGCCCTTCTCGGCTTGGAGCCTGGGATGCGGCTGGAAGGAAGCCCCCTCTGCCACTGCATTGTTGGAATTCTCTGGGTCTCACTCTGCAGACCTGAGGATTTATTTTTTACCTCCATTAGGTGTATAGAAACATTATTTCATGGTTTTATTTTTATTGAAAATGACCATATGCAATCACATTACCTTGAAATAGAATATTCTATGGGAACTGTTATGAGGAGTTTAAAACTGTTGCAGGCCAGGGAAATGTGATCGTATCAAAGTCCAGAAATAATACTAAGATGGAGAATAAACTACTTGGAAGCCACATTTCTAAAGGACCGCAGATGGTAATATATAAACCACTGAAGTAAAGTTCAAGTGGTGTGTAAATGTCACCAGGTCCATGATATTAAAATTGCCATTTTATAGCATGCGTAGTTTGGGTGGAGTTCATGATTATTAAATCTTGGATAGCACCAGTCAACACATTCAGAACGTTATATTCCTGTGTGGGACCGTGTGGGTGTGTTACCTACGCTGGTTTGTGCCCATCCAGGGGTTCCAAGGGCCAGGGCCCTTGCTGGGTGGGGAAATGCCAACAAAGGGGGCCAGCCAGCCCTCGAAGGGCCGTGGGGGGCCACTCTCGGGGGGGGGAATGGAAGGCCCAGTGCCTCTGTGTCGTGGTGGAATCGGCATCTTCTGCCCTGGAGAGTTGGGCCCAGTTGCACGGGGCCCGCCCCCAAGCCAACCACATGGTTAGTTATTTTAGTATAAATAGAACTGACGAATTCATCCCCTTTAATCTGACAAGCATTTTTGAGGACCTATTATTTTGGAGGCTGTATTTGGTCATGGTCACACATTGCTTCCCAGTGGAAAGCCAAGAGGATAGAAAACAGACAAGTAGATTGGAAGATGATGCTTCCGGTTTCCACAAATGTAAATCAGGGCCCCAGTGGTTGCTACAGGGCGTAAATGGTGGAAAGTATCAGCCACAAAAGATTTGTGCAAGGTTCCATCAGCCCCTTGGGAGGGTGTCATTGTGCATATAAGTGCGCACTGAAATGTGGCACGTCCAGCTGCTGAATTCAGACACGACGATTGTCCACAGACCGGCTGGGTCCACTGGGGGTTGAGAACACAAAGGTGGAAAGCTGTCCGCCCAGGAGAAGCCCTGCTTCGACAGAGCTGAGGGGACTGCCGACAATGAAACGTCTGCACAGACTTTGTTCATGTCACACTCCCCATGTGCAAAGCAAACCCTGCAGAGGAACACTAAAGTGAGTGAGGTTCATTCTGAACCTTCATCATGTAGAGAAGACAAGGAGGTCCCCCTCCTTCCACAAGATAAATTAATTTTTAAAAATATAAAGATTTTATTTATTTAAGAGAGAGAGAGCACGAGTTGGGGGGAGCAGAGGGAGAGGGAGAAGCAGGCTTCCCGCTGAGCAAGGAGCCCGATGCGGGACTCGATCCCAGGACCCTGAGATCATGACCTGAGCCGAAGGCAGACGCCCAATCGACTGAGCCACCCAGGCGCCCCGATTTTTACTGTTTCAGTCAGGCTTCAGACACAAGACACGTGGAGAATTGTGCAAAAGAGGAGTTTCTCCTGCAAATAAAACACTGGTTTTTCCAGAGTGGCTCGCCCTGAGTCATCCCTTCTCCCTGATGTCTTCCTCCTCCCCTGGGCTCCGAGCATGGCCCCCCATGCAGGACGCTCCAGCAGGAGATGCGCCGCCATCAGCCTGCTCAGGGGACACAGAACCGCGCAGTGACAAGGCAGAGGGGGCTCACCGATGCATGTCTGGGGGTGTGGTTTCATTTTTCCACCCGATGTGCCCCAACGGGGAGGGTCCCAACTCTGTCATCCTTTCCCAGGGGCGATGGACAACGTCGTGGGGGACGTTTGGTTAAAAACCAGCCTGCAGACCAGTGGGAGAGACAGGACTCGCGTTGGACGTGCTCTCCTGGCCTCTGCGGCCCGGGGTCGCGTGGAAAACGACCGTCGGATTCTGCTCGACCTCCACATGCACTTTGTCCCCTCTGCTCATTTCCTGGGAGCAGAACTGTGGGCTTGGGTCTCCATGGGCACGGGCGGGCACCTGTGCTCTGGGCTGGGGACGCGCTCGCAACAACAAGGGGACAGCACGACGGCGCCATGTCAGCAGGGGCAGCCGCCCGCCGTGCACGTGGGCCGGGGTCTCTGCTTTCCAACTGAAGTCTGCTCACAAGAGGAGCTATTCTGGCAAAACTGATGACATTTATGGATCTTCTTCCAGTTGCAACCTGATTCTTATGGGCCTGTACTGACGTCAGTAATAAACAATAATAAGATTGTAAACTACTGCTCTTTATAATAAAATTATGCTCCTTCGACATATTATAAATCTAATAGCTATTACATCAGCACCCATAACTATATATCACGGCTTACCTTTTAAATACACACAGGGTATTATATGGCTCAACCGAAACTGCCAGATTTATTATTACTGGTTATAGCCACAACCTTCATGACGTCACAAATGACTAATCGGCAAGAAACGAAGAGCAGTGCAATTTAGAGATGAGCTGTCCCGAGGCTCTAGGGGTGGGGATGGGGGAACGGCCAGCTGGCCTCGCTGGCCTCGATGCCCCTTGCGCGGCCACGGTTTGCCCCCCTCCACGCCGCACTAGCACCCATGTTTCTGTTTTCAGCATCTTCATAAGGTGGAAGGACAAAAGAACGGGGAAGACAATAACCGAGGACCAAAACAACTGAGTCAAGAGATTTCATTGGATTATTATTAATAATCGGGCTAACATTTGGGCACTCGTTACAGGTGCTAAAACCCTTCATTGACGACCTCCAAGTTACCCCACCTAATAGTCTCCCCAGACGCAAAGGGCTTGGGCAAGGGGAGGGGCCATCGTGTGATGGCCCAGGAGAAATCACTCAATGCTGCACCTCAGAAAGGAAAAGCAGGACACGCGGCCGGTGTCCCACCCAGAGCCTGTTCCACCCGGGTCCGCCTGCAGGTGCCCCGGGCCAGCGATGCCCACCAGTGTCCTCCAGAGGCCAACTGGGGTGCTCACCACCTGTCTGAGGACCGTGGGTGCAGTTGGGGTCAGAGCCGAGTTCCTCTCTTCCCGGCCTCCCGCTAGGGCCCAGGCGCACCTGTAATTCTGCACGCGGGGGGCGGGGACAAGCAGGTGTGACCGTGGGGGGAACGGTGGCATTAATGGGAAAACCGCATTGTGCCGACTTCCCGAGACTGTGAAACCCACGGAGTGAGACTTCAGGTTTGGCACCTGCTCCAGAACCTTCTTGATGAAAAAAAGGTTGTCTTCATTAAGAGCGTTAATATTCATGCGGCATGGTAATTTTGACACAGAAAAGGTCTCTGTAACCTTTTCTTGTGTGAGAATTTTTTACTTCTCAAGGAAATTACAGTCCAGCAATGACTTAATTAATGCTGGCTTTCTTCGGCAGGTTTTGAGGAGCTGTCAGTTTGGGCTTGAGGATCTGTCATCGGGAGCGGCTGGGGCTGGGGCTCGGGGAGGGAGGGGACCGGCCGGCCGTGGGCTCCCGCGCTGGGGGGCACCTTCCCACATTCGTTTTAATTTAGCAACCGGCTTTTCCTAATGCTAGGTCATTTATTATTGGGACGGAGGGCACAGCTTGAATTAATAATCCATTTTTCACCCGGCATATTTATTCTTTTTATTATAATGACTTCGTTCCTAATCCGTTTGGCTCTGGTAAATTTGGGTGAGGCGTGGCACAGTGGGTGGCTGGGCCCCTGTGAACAGCCTGCCAGAAGCCACCTGGGAGTGAAGGGAAACTGTCCTCGTCCTTCAAAAAACAACCGTCACCCCCGGAGAAGAGGCTCCCCCGAGGTGAGAAGCCAGGCACCCAGCCGGGGGTACCTGCCAGCACCCCTGTGAGAACCTGCCTGGGCCAGGGCAGCTGGGGCAGCACCGGGGGCGCGAGCACAGTGCCGGCCCTGCAGCCTGCCCGGGGTCACCTCTGCTGCCCCGAGTGGCCAACAGCTGGGGCGGTCCCGCCTCCCGTCTCTCGGTTGCTTCCTTTGCCTCGCTCCGTTGGCTTCCTGGGCCGCGGTGGATGCACAGTGTGGGGAGTCTGACGTCCGTGGGGCTGTCTTGGAGGAAGCATGCCACGCGGGAGCTAGCAGACCCTGACCCAGCTCACCCAAGAGCTGGGCGTCATAAAGGGAGGGAGCAGAGGGGACACGGGGCACGTCCCTCTCACGGCCATAAATCCACACACGCACATCCGCCCCGCTCCAGGGAAGGGGGCACGTCACCATCTGCAGAGTTGTCCCTCGGTTTTTATTTCTGGAAACACTGACAGTGAGTTGGAGCATCGTTCTCCAACATTCTCCAGGTTGAAATATGGAAGATGAAGCCATCCCAAGAGCTCCTAAGAGGCAGAGGGCTTTGGGACAACAGGATTCTCCAATATCGCAGGCAAGAGGGAAGCTTCCGGAACGCTTAGGCCCAGGGCCTGCCTCCCCGCACACAGTTGGGGATGGAAAGATGTGTGCTGCTTCAGAAGCCCAAGGGGGGAGAAGCAGGAGTGAAAGGGGAAAGGTCAGTCTCCAGCTGCAGAGGATAAATCAGAAGTGCTCCTGTCATGGGGCCGGGCCGCAAGCCCCCCACACATAATTTAGAGTCAGCCCCCGACATCCTCCCTGCCTCCCTGAACATAAACCAGTGACTCCATTAGCCAAAAGGATTCAACACTGGGCTGGGAGGGAGAAACAATATTTCAGAGATGTGTGCATCGCCTCCGCGGGTCTCCTCTGGATCAAATCCGGTGCAGGAAGGGAAGAGGCCGGCGGTGGGGACGGGGCGAGCCTGTGCTCTGGGCAAAGCCCCCGAGGCAGCGGCAGGGCCCCGTGTGCAGGCACCCGGAGGGCCAGAGGGCAGGCCCAGCCAGCGGGGCCCGCTTCGGGGCCACTGTCACCTCAGGCGCAGCACCATTTCCTGGACCCCTGTGACGAGGCTGAGGCATGATAATTTGAGTGGAAACACCAGCTGCCCAAGGCCCTGCTTCAGATTTAAATTTCCATTTTTACAATGCAATGAAAAATCTTCCCAAGAGGAAGGAAAAGTCTCCATGCCCCTCTACCTGTGCTAAATTCTCCAGGAAACAAAATACGTGCAGCACGGACGGTCATGGGATCCCCTTATCGCCGCAGAGCAGTGTCTGGCCCCAGACCATCTCCAGGAGTGGAGGATAGATAATACATGCTGTATTTCCAATATCATTAGGTATCACCAAATAAAATAAATATTTTTCCCTGCCGGGGCACAACAAAGAAGGGTGGGGGGACCAAGGAACGGGTTCTCATCCAAGGCGGCAGGCAGCACTGGGAGCCAAAGAGGAAGCACAGAAGATTCCAGGCCCTCAGTGGAGGCAGGAGAGACCCTGCAAGGCTCGCAGGCTCTAGCATGAGAGGCGAGGGAGAAGGGGAACTCATTGGTGAGGAGTTTATAAGCAACAGTGTGAACACACATGGGGGAATGGGAGAGTACCTCTTACACTCCAGACAGGGATAACCAGGGACCCGGACACACTTCCAAGTATGTTCATTGGCTTATGATGGGAACCCCTCCCAGAAAACCCCCAAACTTCCCCACTTTATTCCTCGAACCTGTACTAAGAACCAACCAGGTGCCCACATGACAGCAGCCAGAAGGATCCCTATCAGAGCAGAAGGGATCTTGTGATTCTTTTTTTTTTTTTTTTTTTTTTAAAGATTTTATTTATTTATTTGAGAGAGAGAGAACACATGAGAGGGGATAGGGTCAGAGGACGAAGCAGACTCCCTGCCGAGCAGGGAGCCCGATGCGGGACTCGATCCCAGGACTCCAGGATCATGACCTGAGCCGAAGGCAGTCGCTTAACCAACTGAGCCACCCAGGCGCCCAGGGATCTTGTGATTCTGATCGCTCCCCATCATTTTGCACCCAGCCAGTCGAGGTGCACGCGGCCTCTGGGTTCTAGCCAGGGACACGCCCTCCGTGACGGGAATATTGAACTGGAGCCTCTCTCTCTTCTGTCTCTAAATACAGGAAGAGGGACAGAAGGAGAACAGGGCCACCCGGACCCTAGGACACATTTTCAGGAATGGTGGCACCATCGTCACCGGCTGGTGGGTAACCTGGCGGTGTGCCGGCTCGGAGCCGCAGGAGAGGAAGGGACGTGCCGTGGGAGCATCTCTGGGCCTGTGTCTGGCTGGAGAAGTGGTGGCAGGGAGAGGGGAACACGGCTCCTCTTGGCCAGGGCGGCTGCGTGCAGGATACGGTGTGATGCCAGGGCCCGGGCACCAATCAAACGGAACCATGTGCCTGTCCCCGCGCAGTGTGGGATCCCTCCTGTGGCAGGTTCAAAGTCTGAGAGGCAGGGAGCCCATGGGCCTGGGTGTCGGGCCAACTCCCAGGCTGCGAAGAGGCCTGGGAAGTGCTTGGAGGCTGGCCTGGGATGAGCAAACCCGGTCAGCCGGGGCAAAGGCGGGGGAGTGAGGAGCTGTCGCAGCAGCTCCCTTCCACCACACTGCTCCCTGTCGAGCCCCGCTTTCCCACTAAGGAACCCCAGTTGGGTTCCGGTATCAGGCAAATTGATTTTGTTACTTGAGCCCCTCTTACTCAAGTGCTGTGCACACCACACCAGGAGGGTCTTCCCCCAGCCCCACAGAGTGAATTACAGTTGGCCCAGATCTGCTGGTGATGGTCCAGGAGCGGGGAAGGGGGGCCAGTTCTGACCAATGGGCCATGAGGGCAAGTCTGCCAGAGAAGATTTTCTTATCAGATGCAAAGATGCGGGTCTCTGTAGAAAACGCCCCCTTCTTCCTGTCCTGTCTTCCAGTGAGGGTGTGATGGCTGGAACCACAGCAACCATTTTGAGGTCCTGGGATGACAATCATGACGACAGAGAGTGGGGAATGTGTCACAGACACAGAAGAGATGGCGCCAATGAACAGGTGCACCAATCCCCCAACGGCTGCCCCAGCTTCGTGTGATCTGAGCAAGGTGGCTTTGCTGCCTCAGTCCCTCCTTCTCAGATATCACGCTAACCACGCCACAGAGCCGCAGGAGAGTGAGAGGATGACATGGCCGAAGACAGGAACTTCCGAGGGAGCGTGGATGGTAACTGGGAGCACGTCACGTGAAGAGTGTACTATGGTAGGACAGGAAGGCTGATGGGCTCACGGCTGCAAACCAAACACGTGGGCCTCCGGCACCTAGTGCGAAAGGGTGGTCTGGGCCAGTGGTGCCGTTGGCCCCGCAGTGTCAGACGCTGTGGGTGGCTGCACGTGGGTCCTGGTGCCATGGTGGGGGCTGGCTGGGACCCACAAACAGGTAATTCAGATCGGCCAGAAGGCTCGAGAGACAAACGTGAGCTGGGCCAGAGGCTCTCAAGGTGAGAGGGCGGACCCAGAGCAAAGTCTGGAAGAGATGCTCCTACGGGACCCAGGGAGCATGCAGTGGTGGGAGGTGACCCTTGGGGACAGTGCGAGCAAATGCAGCAAAGACACTGCACCCCCACAGGGAGGTGAGCAGCCTGCAGCCCTGGGGCGGATCAGAGTTCCCAGCTCAGGTGGTGTGTGCACCGCTGGACTCAGCCGGGGGCTTCTCTGCCGCACAGCAGGGATGAGATGAGCTCGAGAGCGAAACAGCCCAGCCGCACGCCCTCCTCTCCGTAAGGGTCACCCACCTTCATTCCAGAATACTGATCCCATCAGGGGAACAATATTGAGTCTTTCCTGCCGCTCCGAGAGTGTCTGAAAAGACTTTATTTGTCATTTTGTGGCCTGTAGTTTCAGTTTTTCTTTGTTGAGATGCAGAATAAATGTGCTTCCAGAGGCCAGGATGAAGGACCAGGCCCTGCAAGGTGCCCTTGGAGCTGGCCCACCTCTACTTCAGAGGCTCCTCCATTCTTGTCCACGAGCGTGGGACGTCAGCGCGCCCAGCTCACACGTGTCCGTAGACCGAGCTCAGGGCTGGGAGGGAGCGAACAGGGGTCACGGTACGCCGTCCCAGCCAGGACAGCAAGCAGCACCAGGTAAATGAGATTAATGAGAGGAATGCAGTGCTGACAGACTCGGTTGTGCTGTGTCGTGCTGTGTGGTGCTGTGTTGCGTCGACGACACGCGTTCCCGTGCGATGGCGTGGCGGCGGGGCTGCTCCTCACAGCTACGGCAGCTGAGCCCAGAAATACGATCATATCCTGCACGTCAATGCTATTTTTATTTTCAAAATATTTCCAGTTGCATTCTCTTATTTCAGTCTCAAAACATTTCACAAGGTAGGTGGGGGGGCGGGGACTGGGACAACTAGAGGAGACCCCTGTGGGGCCAGGAGAAGGGGATGCAGCCCCCCAGTAAGAAGGCTCAGGAGGGGCGGGACGGTCACAGGGAGGTTCCCGGCCTGGTGTCATCAAAGCCCGAGCCGCCAGGACGGCTCCTCTCCAGGCCCGGGTTCCATTCTGCCCCACGATGGCAGGTGCTCCCGGCCCACAGAGCCCAGCACCCCTGCCCACCCTGCTCGGCAGCCCCTCCAGCCTGTCCTCGGATGAGGAACCTCCGGCAGCAGAGGCTTGGTTCCCGGGCATGGTGCAACAGTCGCCTCTGTGGGGCCTTCCAGAGCAGGAGCTGACCCCCAGAGAAGCCAGGGCCGCCCTCCGCGTCTTCTCTGGCAGCTGGTGTCACCTGGGCCCAGCTAGCGTGAGGGGCGCCCGTGGACTCAGGGCCCAGCCGGCCCAGCAGGAGGAGCACAGGGGTCTGTGGAGCCCAGGCAGCTGTGGGCCTGGGGCTCTCCCCTCTCTTGCTCCCTTCCTGCCTGTCCCCTGCCCTCCAGGGTAGGATTCCCCTGGAGATGTCATCACTGGAGCTCCCAACATCTCCTTTCTGTGCTCCGGCCCCAACTCCGCCGTCCCAGCCCGAGCTCTCTCTCAGCCTTTATCCAAGCTTCCTGCCCACCTTCCCCCGGCGGGGCTCCAAATCCCATGCTCAAGTGAATCTAGACCAGTCACGCACCCCAACACAGCTCTCCCTTGGTTGAAAATATTTATGATGGATTCCACTGCTTCCCTTCGGCCCGACCCTCGGCTCACCTTGGACGCCTCTCTCGTTCAATCCAATCCGACAATCTTTCACTGAGTGCCCTATACACTGTGTTGCTGGGGAGAGACACATCAGGCATGGATCCTGCAATTAAAGACATTAGAGACCCATGTAATTGGAGGTTAGAGACAGGCTGGACCTTTAAGAGCATCTGGAATCCAACCTCTTATTTTATCCACCAACAAGAGAACGCCCAGAGAGGGTCAAGGGATTGTTCAAGGTCGCACAGCTAAAAATGGGAATGGGCATGCTAACCTGGTAAGCATTCTCCCCACAGCTTTATAACATGTCCCTCCTGAGGTGTGCAATTGAGCGGGGAACCGGGGGACAGAGGGGGGCACACAGACAGAAACCTGTTCATCATATGACCTGCAAGGTCTGCTCAATTCTTTACCCCATCTCACTGCAACTAGACATTCCACAACATCTTCAGGCAAGGAGATAAAAGAAAATACACACACACACACACACACACACACACACACACACACACATTTGTTGGTAGGCTCTCAGCATCCCAAGGCTTCTGAGAACAAAACAGAACTGGACACATTTGTAAAACCCATTAACAGGTTAAAAAAGGGGGGATTGCTATCAAAACAAAAAGTGTTACCATGATCAGGTCTAAACAAGCATCCTTTAGGATAATGCAAAGTACATACATTCCAATAATTTCAATTTCAGCCATGTAATGTCACACTTACACACTGTTTTCTAATTTCCTAGGGAAAAAAAATATCCTTTGTTTAATCTGCACCATTTTCACTCCTCTGTTCTCCGCTGGCTGCCCAGCTGCTGGGATGTCTGATTTTTCACTTGCTGATTTAGACGCTCGTATGACACATCCAACCTTTTAAATAAATCATTCATTTTTTTTAAAGGTTGGCTATGTCATAGTGTTGTGATGCACCCAATTTTTAAAATAACTGTTTATTTGATGTCAGGTACATCAGACATAAAAATAAATGTGACTTGGTAGAACTTAATACAAAAATTTGAGATCTGATTTGGATTACCTCAGTCGAGTCCTCAATGAATTAAGAGTGTTTTGGCCAGGCTCAGGGGAAAATGGGAAATCATATAGCATGTGTCTTCCAGTGTCCCCAGCTCTCCTTTCAGTGGCTTCCTCCCCCATGAGCCCAGCTTTCTCATGCTCAGAGTCATCCTACATTTCCCCTCATCCCTGCTCTTAGGAAGGGCTTCTGAACCAGTCCCTCAATGTTGTGTGATGCGCCTCCCGTGCCCAGTGCCTCCCACCGGGTCCCACCCATGTGGCCCAGGAGTGTGCCTGGTATGGAGCAGCCCCTCCACACTCGTTTGTTGCAGGGATGAAAGGCTGGGAATATTTGTGTTTTAAGTCTTAACCTCTCACTGAGAAATGAAACTCAAAGGTATGTGAAGCAGATAATATGGGGCGAGACCTGGAAGGAGCAAATGACACTCCAATGTAATAAGGCAAAAGAAATGGGTAGGATGTGGAAAGTGAGTCCCAACCACAGAGTACTCCCTAACGTCCTCAGACCCACAGTTTGCACTTGCTGTCACGCATGTGCACGTTGGTTTACATTCTGGACGTGCATATCTACGCAGCTGTTGGCCTTACATAATACAGAACCAGAGCACCATGATAAGGTCTATGCTACTTTTATTGTAGAAAGCTTAGTACGATGATGAGCACTATTAGATTTTTAAAAACAGTTTATGAATTGAGTGCATTGCAACATCGGGGTGCTAGTGCTGAATTCATATTAGTGACACTGGCACATAATAATGCTCATAGAGCAGCACTAGTACAATCACTACTAGTACTTCCATGTTATTATTACTGTCCCTAGGAGGCCCTGTCCCACAGCTGAAGTATTAGGCCAGCTGCAAGGCTAAGAAGCAATAGCATTACCATACATTATTTGCATGCAGGAAAATGCGACTATGAATTTTAACTCAGGACTTTTGCTGCTCATATATGGTGGTGGAGGCTGGTGTACACATGGTCTCGGTTTCGGTCTCCCTTTAGCCGATGGGTGGGCAAAAGCCAGAGAGAACTATGCTTTCAGTTCTGGTATCATGTTTTGAGATAAAGACAAGAAGAAAAATGCAGGAATCCTAAAATTCCACAAGGTAAAGAGCAATACCAAGAGAAGGGTAAGGAACATGAACTGTAACTTTGCCAAGTAGGAAACTTCAAAGTCCATAAGAGTATGAAAAAATTCCCAGACCCACTAGTAACCAGAGAGCAAACACAAGGCACATGAAAATGGTGGTCAGTGAGAGGGTGGGAGGAAACGAGATAAAAGGGATGAGCAAACAAAGGAACCATATAAGAGAGAGGCCTTGCAGGGACAAATGGCAGTAATGTACCATGAACTGAATATGACAAACACAATCCTTTTCACCTGAGGAAAACAAATAGACTAGTAACTTAAAAAATTGAATGAGGGGGGAGATTTTTGGATACCAGGTGAATATTTTAAAAAAATTGTATTTCTATATACCAGCAACAAACGGAAAATTAAATTTTAAGATGATACTATTTACAATAGTATTAAGGACATCAAATATCTAGAAATAATCTAAAAACATATGCATGGCCTTTGTATTAATTAGGATAAAACATTTTTAAGAGGACAAAAATAAAAGATATAAATAAAATAAAGGGACATACCATATTCATGGATTGGAAGACTCAATATATTAATAATGCCAATTCTCCTCAAATTGATGTATAAGCTAAATACAATCCCAACAAAGCTCCCAGCTGCTTTCCCCACCCTGTGGAAATTGACAGACTAATTCCAAACCTCACATGAATATACAAAAGGGGCCGAGAATAACCAAGGCAATCTTAAGGAAGTGTAAGCTAGAGGACTTAAACTACTGATATTAAGACCTTTTATGAAGCTCTAGTAAATAAGACAATGTAGTACTGGGGCAAAGTTAGATAAACTTCGCAGTGGAGCAGGATAGAGAGTCCAGAAACAGGCCTACACAAATACAGTCTGATTTAGGAAAAAAAGTGATATTGTAGCGTGGTGAGGAAGGAATGGCATTTTCAATAAAAATGTTAGGTCATTTGGATATCCACGTAAGAAAATAAAGAACCTGGTTGCCTGAGCAAAAGTCAATTCCAGATGGGTTGCAGATTTATATGTGAAAGATAAAAGAACTTTTAGAAGAAAACACAAGAGAACATTTTTGCAACCTTTGGGATGGCAAAGATTTCTTAAACAGAAAAGTAACTATAAAAACACCATCAAAAAAAGCACTGACAATATTAAAACTTAGAACTCCTATTCATCAAAAAATACCATTAAGATATTAAAAATGCAACCCACAAAGTGGGCAAATGTTTTGCAACACATATTTCCAACAATGTACACTTACAGAATGTACATATCACCTGCTACAAGTCAATAGGAAAACAGACAGCCCAATAGAAATATGAGTGAAAGAAATAAACAGACACTTCACAAAAACAGAACAACCAGAGGCAGGACTCCAAGAATGCAGTGGGAGGAGATTGAGGAAGCTCCTCCCACCAAAAGACATCTATTAAACTGGTTAAAATTAGCAAAGACAATCATCAAAGTCTCTAGAGATTGAACAAATTAAGAACCATGCATCCAACAAAATTATGGAAACCTGGTGAAAACAAGGAGAGACTCTGGCATTCAAGCTAGGGGCTGCACCCAGTCTCAAGCTAGGGGCTGCACCCAGTCTCCATCCAGCTCCTTCTTGTGGGAGAGTTATTCCAGCAGGCTCAGAAGCCAAGTGGCAGGTCCCACTCCCCAGATGCCTGGGGTGAAAGACCTATTCTGGGTCAAATAAAGCAATGGCTGAACATTGCAGATCCCATGTCCCACAGCTCTGTGCTACAAAGAGCCTCCCCTGATAAGGTGGCAGAAGCCAGGCAGCTCTTCCATGCCCCCATGCCCAGCTCCTGCTGCAAGGAGGATCAGAGTGGGGCAGCTGGTGAAGAGCACAGTGCTCCATCCCCCATTGCTCCATGTGTTGAAGAGCAATTCTGGGCACAGCAGCTGAGCGGCAGCACTTACATCCCCCATATTCCTGGGGTAGAAGAGCTATAATTAGTGGATTAGGCAGCCAGTGGACAGAGGTCCTCCCATCACCCCTGGCTCTGCACTGAGGAAGATCTGTTCTAGGCAGTGGTGGCACCAGGTCCCACAATGCCGCCCCCCCCCGCCCCTGTACACACACCCCACAGCTTCTGCTCTATAGCACAAAGTTTCTGCCCAGAGGAGGGCCACAGAAAGCCTCAGGCAATACGCTGCTCCTGCCAACAGGCCCAACCTTGTGTGGATCAGACTACGGAGAAATTCATGCCAGAGGGCATTGCTGTGAATAGTAGCACAATCTGGTAGCAGTCAGTGAAGGCTAATAGGTGAGTGTGATACCAACAGGCCAGCCAGAAATTTAATAAGAAGATCAAGGCAAAATCAGTAAAAGAGAGCCCTGCTAGAATCACAGTCATCCATGATGTTCAAGAAGAACATGCCCCCGTCATGGCCTCTGAAGTGCTGGAGAGGAACTTCCGGGCTCCCAGTCTCCGGTGGAGCAGGGGACAAACTTGTAAACTTGCTATATGCCTCTCAGTCACACACAGAGCCAAATCTAACGAGTGAAAAGCTTATGGGTTCAGGGACTTAGGCACAACCTCTGACATTCAGCGGCTGACCATGAGTCTGTGTTGACCAAGGAAAGCTAGGAAACCCTAGGAAACCAGGTGTAATAATAAAAATAATAAATAATAAATAAATAAAAAATAAACAAGTAATAAGAAATTTTTAAAAAGTAGGAGCAGAGACAAAAGAGGCTGCCTAAGACAGGGGAAATAGACTAATTCACCGAATCAGTCCAGCTGCAGCACTAAGCATATAGACAAGCAAACAGTAAACAGATAAAGAAACAACACACTTCAGAGCGGGTATCAATATCCAGAGTTGCTACAATATGTTACCTAAAATAGCAAGTTTTTAACACAAATTTACAAGACATTAAAAAAAACTAAACAAGGAAGTGTGACTCACACACAGTTAAAAAAAAAAAAGCAGGCAATAGAAACTGGCTGTCTGAGCAGGCCCAGATGTTGGACTTAGTAGACAGATCTCAAAGCAGCATAATAAACAGGCTTAAAGAACCAAAGGAGATGGTCTTTAAAGAATTAAAGGAAAGTATGATAACAATGACTCACCAAACAGAGAATGTCATGACAAAAAAGAAAATATATAAAAGAACCAAATGAAAAGTCTGGAGTTTAGAAGTACAATAGAAATGAACATGTCACTGAAATCTATTAACAGTTGTTTCGAGCTGGCAGAAAAAAGAATAGGATAGCTTGATGCTAGATTAATAGAGATTAAGCAATCTGAAGAACAGAGAGAGAACAAATGAGGAAAAAGAAACAGAGCCTCAGAGTAATGTGGGACACAATTTAGGTGACCTAATCTACAAATCTAAGATCAACAAACTCCAAGTAGGAAAATGCAGAAACCCACACCTAGACAGACACACAGTATAGTCAAAATATTCAAAACCAAAGATAAAGATGAAATCTTGAAAGCTGTGAGGAAAAACTACTAAATATGTACAGGGGAACTCCAGTAATATTAACAGCTGAAGTCTCATTTGAAACAATGGAGGCCATAGGCGGTGAGATGTATTCAAAGTGATGAAAGAAAAAAAAAAAAACTGTCAACCAAGATTCCTATATCCAGCAAAACTATCTTTCACAAGTAAAATGAAGACATTCTCAGATAAACAAAAACAGAATTTGTTGCTAACAGACCTGACTTATAAGAAATACTAAGCAAAGTTCTTGATGCTGAAAGCCAGAAATACTAGACAATAATATAAATCTGTGTAGGAAAACAAACAGCACTGGTCAAGGTAATTATAAAATATAATATAATATAATATAATATAATAATATAATATAATATATATATATATAATGCAATATAATTGCATATTTCTTATTCTTTCTCCTCAAGTTATTCAAAAAGCAATTGCATAAAACCATGTGTGTTCCATTGTGTTGTAGGACCTGTAACTTACAGAAATGTAATGTATTTGACAGGAATGGCACAAAGGAGGCTGGTGGGTTGCAGTGCTGGATTGCAATTAGGAAATGACATCAAATAGTAACACAAATCCCAAGAAAGAAATGAAGAGAACCAGAAATGGTAAATTAGAAGATTAATATAACAAACTCTATAAATACCTGCTTATTCTTTCTTCTGTCAGCTTCTTTAAAAGACATAAGATTATACACAAGAATAATTATAAAATGTATTGTTGGGTTTGTAACAAATATGATGTAATATGTATAATAATAATGGCACAAAAAAGGGTGGAGGAAATAAAGCTTTTATAAAGGAGGTCAATTTACATATCTTATTGCAACTAAGGTAGTACATATCTGAAGTAGATTCTGATAAATTAAGATGTATTATAAGCCCTAAAGCAAGCACTAAGAAAATAATTTAAAACATACAGATAAAAAATTCATTAATGGAATCACAATGTTACACTAGAAAATATATCCATTTAATGCAAAAGAAGAAAAGGAGAAACAGAGGAAAATAAAAGATTTGAGCCATATGGGGGGGAAAAAGCAAAATATCAACCATATTAGTGAATTAAACAATCCAGTTAAAAGGCAAGATCATCAGAATGGATTGAAAAATTAAGATCCAACTACAAACTCTACAGAAGACACATTTTAGATTCAAAGATACAGATACATTGAAAGTAGAGGGATGGTAAAAGAGCTAGTATGCTATACCAATATCAGACAAAATAGACTTTAAGACAAAACAAGTTACTAGAGATAAAGAAGGACATTTTACAGTGAGAAAATTTACCCAGAAGATATAGCAACTATAAACATAGGTGCACTTCACAACAGAAACTTAAAAGGCATGAAGAAACTGACAGGACTGAAGGTAGAAACAAATATTTCAACAGTAACAGTTGGGGACTTAAATACCCCAGTTTTAATGATGGACAGGACATCAACAAAGGGGTGGAAGACTTTGGCAATGCTAAAACCCAGCTAGACTTCACGGACATCCATAGAACACCCACCACCAATGGCAGAATACTTCCCCCTTCTCCAGGATAGACCATATTTTAGGCCATGAATAAGCCTCAGGAAATCTGGAGAATTGAAATCATACAACTGTGTTTGCCAAACAAAATGGAATAAAATTGGAAATCAATAAGAGAAAGAAATTTGAGAAATTCAAAATACTCCTAAATAATCAGTGCATTAAAGAAGAATCATGAACAAAATTAGAAAATAGTTTTAGATTAATGTAAATGAAAACACAGCATACCAAAACTCATGGGATGCGTTAAATTGGTACTCAGAGGGAAATCTTTGACTGTAAATGCCAATACTAAAAAGAAGATCTCAAATCAATAACCTAATTTTCTACCTTAAGACTAGAAAGAAGAAACTAAACTCAAAGCAAAGAGGATGAAGGAAGTAATTAAGGTTAGAGCAGAAATAAATGAAACACAATAGGAAAACAATAAAGAAAATCAACAAAACCAATTTTGTTGACTTTTGAAAAGATCAATAAATTGACAAACCTTTAACTGATCAAGAAAAAAGAAAAGTTCAAATTACTAAAATCAGGAATGAAAGAGGGAACACTACAACCACTCTTACAGAAATGAAAAAGATTATAAGGGAAGGGAACATAGTGCATAGATAGCTCTATGCCAAGAAATTAGGTAACAGATGAAATGGATAACTTCCTAGGAAGAACAAAACCACTGAAACAGACTCTTGAATAAGTAGAAGATCTAAATAGACATGGAAGAAGGAAAGAGGTTGCATGAGTAATTTTAAAACTTCCCACCAAGGAAGCCCAGGTGCATAGTTGCTTCACTGTTGATTTCTACCAATCATTTAAAAGGGAATTATTACCAATCCTTCACAAAGGCTTCCAAAAAATGGAATAGAACATTTGTCAACAAATTCTATGAGGTCAACATTACCCTGATACCAAATCTAGACAAACACATCATGAGAAAAAAAAAATCCAGGCCAATATCTCTTATGAATGTGGATGCAGAAATCCTTAACAATATCTTAGCAAATTGAATGCAGCAACATATAAAAAAGATTATACACCACACCAGGTAGGATTTATCCCAGATATGCAATGTTGGTTTTATATCCAAAAATCAACGAAATACATAGTATTATTAGAATAAAGAAAAAAACCACGTGGGCATCTCAATGGATGCAGAAAAAGCATTTGACGAAATCAAACACCCTTTCATGGTTAAAAAAGCAACAACATTCAATGAACTCCTAAGAACTGGTCAGATGGGAACCTTCACAACCTGCAAAAGGGCATCTGTGAAAAACCCAGAGCTAACATCATACTCAAGGTGAAAGACTGAATGCTTTACTCCTAAAACAAGCAACCACTTCTAGTCAATATTGTCCTGAAGGTTCTAGGCAGGACAATCAGCCAAGAGAAAGAAAAAGACATTGTGACTGGAAAAGAAGAAGTAAAACTATCTACGTTCAGATGACATGACCTTGTATATAAAAATCTTGAGGAATCCACAGGAAACGTTTTAGACCTAATAAATTATTTCAGCAAGGATGCAGATATAAAATTGTGTATATTAATACACATAGCTAGAAAATAAGCATATAGAAAGGTGCTCCATATCACATGTCATGAGGGACATCCAAATTAAAACAATGAGATACCACTCCATACATGTTAGAATGGCAAATATCCGGAACACTGACAATATCAAATGTTAGCAAGACTGTGAAGCAACAGGAACTCTCCTACATTAGGGTGGGAATGCAAAACGTAGAGGCAATTCGGAAGACAGTTTGACAGTTTCTTGCAAAACTAAACATCCTCTTACCATATGATCCAGCAATCATGCTCCTTGGTATTTACCCAAAGTTGTTGAAAGCATGTCCACACAAACACCTGCACATGGGTGTTTATAGCAGCTTTATTCACAATTTCCAAACCTTGGAAGCAACCAAGATGTCCTTCACAAAGTGAACAGATAAACTGTGGTCCATCCAGACAATGGAACATTATTTAGCAATAAAAAGCAATGAGCTATCAAGCCATGAAAAGACATGGAGGAAGTTTAAATGCATATCGCTAAGTTGAAAGAAGCCAATCTGAAGACGCTACATGCGGTATGATTCCAACTCTCTGGCATTCTGAAAAAGGCAAAACTATGGAGACAGTGAAATGATCAGTGGCTGCCAGGGGCTGGGGGTGGGGAGGACGGATGAATAAGCAGTGCATGCAGAATGTTTAGGGTAGTGAAAATACTCTGTATGATACCATAATGATTGAAACATGTCACTACATGTTTGTCTAACCCCATAGAACGTACAACACCAGGAGTGAACCCTAACGTAAGCTTGGTGATAATGTGTCCAGGTAGGTTCATCCTTGGTAAAAAAAACTGTACTGTTCTGGTGAGTGATACTGATAATGAGGGAGGTTATGCACGTATGGGGATTGGGCTCCATGGGAAATCTCTGTTCTTTCCTCTCAGTTTTGTTGTGAACCTAAAACTGCTCTAAAATATGAAAACCTAGAAATATTTTGTAAAGATTTTATTTATTTGAGAGATAGAGAGATCACGAGCAGTGGGGAGGAGCAGAGGGAGAAGCAGACTCCCCACTGAGCAAGGAGCCCGATGCAGGGCTTGATCCCAGGACCCCAGGATCATGACCTGAGCCACAGGCGACGCTTAACCGACTGAGCCACCCAGATACCTCTAGAAATATTTTTAAAAGTTTGCTATATTTAAAAAAAAAGTGGATAGCCAAGCCAAGTGGTCAATAAATGTATGAAAGGCTGTTCAGTGGCATTAGTCGCTATGTAGATGCAAATTAAAACCACATTGCAATTGTACTGAATAGCTACCCGAGGGGCTAAAATGAAGAAGACACCAAATAGCCAGTGTTGGCAGAGGGGGGAGCAGCTGTTCCCCAACCCCCACCCCGTGCTGAGGAAGCATCTGGCACAACCACAGCCGTGACCGCCCCGCGGTTTCACAGCCCACAGAATGGTGTGCATGTGCTCACCAAAAGACCTGTGCAAAATGTTCACAGAAACACTCTTCGTATTTCTTTGATTTTGTTTCCAGCCCCAATCTTGAAACTGCCCAAATGCCCATCTGCAATGGAATGGATGGTGGAAATCAATGAAGACCGACCAAGTGAGAACAGCAAAGGCCATTCAAAGCCTGCTCAGCAAGGGAGTGGACTGCCATCCCTTGTGTTTGGCAGAGACTCAAAGGCAGGCAGAAGAGTGGGAAAGTTCTGTATGGAAGGAGGGAGGGTTCCCAGTCCGCCCTGATGGAAGCTGACAGTAGGGGGAACCCAGAGGAGGCTAGCCAGAAGCGGGGCATCCTATGTGATTGGTTAGGGGCGCATAGTTGGCTTTCTCTGCTTGATCCTAAGCTGGAAGTAAAGACAAAAATTAGAGAAACTATCAATTATTAATCAAGTCTTGGCCACTTAGGGCCAATAGTTCCAGAAGTTACTGAATAGCTTCCTGGATTATCACTGGAGAAAGCAATCCGGCTTCCTGCGAGTCTGACTTTGGGCAGACAGCTGGCTGGGCTGTTTCTTTCTGACAAGGGGGTTGGTTTCCTGGGCAGACTGCTGTGAGTGTGGGTCAGATTTTGCTTTTATACATGGTTTATATATGGTCTGGCCATTGTCCATTTGTATATTCAGACTCCCAGACACATGAATAATAAAGATGTGAGTGAGGTACATACACAATGTGGAGGAAACTCATGGATGTGATCGACTCTGTCCTCACCACATGGTTCCATCACATGAATACACAACAGGCAGTATTAACCTGCGGTGTTGGGGGGGTGGTGGGCAAGTGGAGTCCCTGGGGTGGTGGCTGACAGGGACAGGAAAGGTCATGTCCTGTTTCTAGGTTACATAGCTGGGTCAGTCTGTGAACATGCATCGAGCTATACACCTGCAACATACGTACTTTGCCATGTATGTGCTCAATTTCACCAAAACATTAGAGAAGCTGTTGGGGGTGGATCCATGAAGTTTCGTTCACCAGATATTAAAAAGGAAATCCATGGGTTACTTTTTTAATTAAGTATTTTGCTAAAGATGGTTTTTTTATTTTTTTATTTAAATTTAATTAGCCAACATATAGCATCGTTAATTTTTGATGTAGTGTTCAATGATTCATTAGTTGCATGACACCCGGTGCTCGTCATATCACATGCCCTCCCTAATGCCCACCACCCAGTTACCCCATTGTTTAAACTGTTCAAATGACCTACAAGAGTCATCTTCCTTGGATATCCAAAAATATTGAGAGTAGTGACTATAACTTCCATGGTTTGGGTAATGGTAGGCACGCGATGGTAAGAAGATGAAATATAATTTTTAAACGTTGTAGAATATTTGTCCCCCAAGGAACTCAACATGTTTCCTATTTATCCTCAAAATTACCCAATTACATTCACAAAGAAGTAGGATGGTGGGGCATCAAGGCCTGGTTTTACAAAGCACAGGGTTAATTGTGCACATCTCATGTATACAAACAGCCTAAAAGGAAGGGATTTTTACAGAAACTATTCAGAAATCTGTTGAAATGCATTCATTTACTTTTCATTTCTTGATTTTATTTCTAAACCTTTAACCTGCTTAATCCTTGAACTCAGACCTTCCTGCTGCCCCCAGAGACTAAGACCCCTCCAGGCAGGGTCTCTCCTTCCGAGGCATGGGGGGCTCTTCTATTCCCATTGCATCTGCAGAAGAGCTTCTACCCAGCCTGTGTGGTCCCGGGAGATGCACTCGGCTTCCCTTCAGCGCCCTCTAAATACTGAGGTTTGGGAAGGGTGAGGGGCATACGTGTGCACTCGGCTCTCAGGGGTCAGAGAACTCAAGGAGTCCCTTAGCCTGGGGCGGGGGCATGAGCTGATTCTGGAGCCTTCCTAGGCCCAGGGGCCCTGTGTTCTGAGCTCTCTCTCAGCATATGGACATCCCCTCGACTCCTGACCACTGGTCCCCACAGCGGGAGGCTGGCTTTGAGCCCACCCAGCACAGGCCTCCCCTCTGAATGGTCCCCGCAGTGAGCCGCTGTTTCAGCCGCACACGTGGGGGCCTCACCAGTCTCCGGTACACCAGAGGAGAGTCATAATGTGCAAAGATCTGCTCCAGCAAATACCCCAGACCCAAAGAGGCAAGGAAGAGGAAGGGTACGGATGGGGTGGGGACCGTCTTGGAAAGATGACCTTGTGCCCAGAAGGCACATCTTAAAATTACAGGCAAAACACAGAGCGAAGGCCAGAGTGAGCTTTGGGAGGAGTGGTGGCCTCTGCCGTCAGCGTCTGGGGAGGGCGCTGGGCGCAGGGGGGCCCGGGCGCACGGGGGCTCGCGGGCCGTAGATGCCACGCACCAGACAGTTAAAAATTTGAGCATAAGGTAGCATTTCCTTTATCATATCCCATAAAAAGAGCACTTTGCTGCAGCCCCGTAGCCCAGTAAGGAAGGGGGTGCGCCTCGCGCTAAGGCAGGGATGACAGATAGGCCTGCTCCGAGGTTTCCCGTGTCGTGCTGGGGAGCGTAATAAATGGCGAGGAGCCCGGGAGAGGACAGTGCGCGCCTCCTCCCCCAGCAGCCAAATAACTCAGGCCGGCTCCGTAATTACGCTGTGTGAAAATATGGGATTAATTAGACGGTGCACGGACACGCTGTCCTGTCATGAAAGGCTGCGCCGCGCCCCGCGCTGCCAGCGAGCAGGGCCACCCGCCTCGGGGGCCGCCTTCCCGGCTCGCGGCGCGCTGATGAGCTGCCGCCGGTCCCTCCCGCACCGTCCCCGCGCCCCGGGCAGGGCCCGCTGTCAGAGTTCCTTCATTATTTTTACCTGCTTTAAAGAAAGGCAACACCCAAGTAGGACCACTTGCCAATAAAACCCGTCAGTTTGAGGCCCGGCAAGGGGGCAGGGAGGCTGGGGGGAGGGGAGGAGGGAGGCAGAGCCCAGCCCAGCCCACCCCTCCCCACCCAGGAGCGATTTCTGCTGCAGTTTCCACTTAACCATTTCCAGTCCTTCAACCGACAGGAAATCCACCCATGTGGCCAGGGAGGGCCTCGAAGCAAGAGGGACCCGGCTGACGCTGAATGGCAAGGAGGAAGCGCCCCTTCCGAGAGAAGCTTCCAGAATTCCAAGCACAAGGGCCTTGAGTAACCAGGTCAGAGGCCCTGAATGAGGTCCTGGTTTTCCTGCCCACAGCTGTCATGGTCTCAAACACTCAACGCGTTTGTTGGCCTATTTGGGGTGGGGGTCTTGGTGGCCTGGCCAGGATGGACGTGGACACACAGAAAGGGCTCCCCTGAGGTCAGGCCCTTAGCTTCCTTGTGAAAATCGGATGGGAGTCAAAGGCAGTGAAGACCCACCACTGCTCAGAAGACCCAGGACATGCTGTCCCTTACTGTAGACTGACCGGGGGCCACTCTTCCCCCGGCCCGCGTCAGCACTCACTCTGCTGCAGGAAGAAGCTGGGGAAAGAACCTTCTGGAAAGTGCCAGCTGGATGAGTAATGTCTCAGGAGCTGAGAGGCAGACTCCCCAGAGCCAGGAAGCCCACCGGAATCTCTGCTTCCTCCAACACCCCCCCTCCACACACACACCAGTACACACATGCACACCATAAGGCTTGACGGGTTGAAGTCTTTTGATGAGCCTCCCCAACTATTTTATTTTGGTTCTGACAATTTGGGGTGAGTTTAGAACTTGGAGTCGCTGCCAGGATTCCTAATACTCCAAGAAGATAGTGGATTTTATATTTGGGGTATTCCAGACCCTGTGTGGGATTTTTGTTGTTGTTTTCACTTATCCTAGAGACACCCCCTTCCCCCCCAACCTCCTATGGCCAGGCTATGAACATATAAATCTTAACCTTTAAAACAGCAGATCTAGGGGATCACTTTCATCTGCATTTCTATTCCATGGAGAGCAATTAAGAACAGAGAAGTCCTTGAAAACTGGGATTCAGATCGGGGGAGGGGTGCAGTGCAGAGGCAGGCCTGGGACAGGGTGGGGGGGTGCTAGAGAGAGAAGAAAATGTGTCCATTAGAAAATAAAGTAATTTAAGCTGAATTACACTTAAAATGACCTTTGCAATAGGTAATAGGCAATCCAAGACAGGAAGAAGGAGCTGAAATTCAACAGACTGAAGTCCGCACTGTGGTTTGAAAAATGGGAAATCCAAGAGAGAAAGAGGGAGCGCGGAAGGAGGGAGATGTGAAGTGAAGGCTGACACAGAGGAGTCATTTTCTGGAAGGTTAGGGTCATTAGCAAAGGGAAAATGATTAGCAGGAAAGTTCTCGAAATCACAGAGATTTTCTGAAGGGGCCGCAGCAGCCGTGTCGAGCCTGATAGTAATAAAAGTGATGTAGTGTGTGTGCGCTGTCTGAGGTGTTCGAGATGAAGTCGTAGCCAGATAGAGTGTGATCGCTCGCCTGACAGGAGAGGAGCGCAGGGTTTTTGTAAACTGCATGTTGTTCTGCTTTCGTTGCATTGATCTACTCTGGATAAAACCCTCAAGGAAGTGTCACTCTTTTTAGCAAAAATTGCTCCTTTAAAAGAGAATTTATTTCCACCTGCTTTTGGTTCATTTTAAAAACAAACATCATGATTTTCTCCCCCTAGGTCCCCTTTAGCAATGCCCACACCTTTCGCCAGAGTTTAATTTCTTACTTTGTGGGGCATAGGTAATTTTCTAACAGATTTGGGTAAATTTAGAGAAAAGTGAAAAAATATAACTTTAGATTCAGATTAATAAATGAAAAAGTGCACAAGTTTCTTCGGTGTGATTTATGCAGATGAATTCATTTATCGCACGATAGAAACCGTAAAAGCGAGGACGGTGTGACGCTGAGGCGGGATGAGAGCGATGGAGAGCTTCCTAACTTGGCTCCTGAGTCAGAAAGAGAACACCTTCCTGAGCCACTTCCCCTAGATTTCTAATGAGACAAGACAGGCTGGATTTTAGGGATATTAGTTCTCCATGTTGGTGCATTTCAGAATTTCAGACTGACACGGGGACTCGGGACGATCTGGAAGAGTGTCTCCAGCCCACTCTTGATATGGCAACGTTCACTCACGCGGCCTGGACACCTGGCTCAACCTCATACCCTCCTAACTCCTCTGGTTTGTACCACATGATAAATGGGGAGCGAATGGCCTCTCCTGAGGAGCTCAAGGTCCAGGTGGACACACAGCTGACCAGCCATGAGAGGCAAGTTGCTTCCTGACACTCACAGATGAGGGGACTACTTTATAGTCCACTGTCAGGAAAGGCCTTGCAGAAAAGGCCTTGGAAAAAGGCCATGCAAAAAGAAGCCATGGAGATGGCACTGAATGACAAGGAAGACTTGGCTCTGCTGAGGGAAATTTCCAGCATCACAAGTACAAAGGTCTTGAGTAAACAGGGAGTAGGAAGGCTCAGTGAGCTTGGCATGTTTGGGAATCAGACAAAATGCCTAGAGCCAGGAGGTGGGCATGGACTTTGGGACTTCTAAGTAGGGTATACTGGTTTAGAATATCTACAAATTCTTTGATAGTCCCTTCAAATGGTGGAGCCAAATTCCCCTCTCTTGAGTGGACTTGGTGAGTCACTCCCAACAATGGAATAAGGTGTAAGTGATGGTGTGTGACTTCGGAGGCCAGGTCATAAAAGACACTGCAGCTTCAGCCTCTGTCTTGGATCACCTTCCCTGGGAAGGATGCTGCAATGTTATTTGCTGGGAAGACACCCAAGTAGCCTATGGCAGGCCCATGTGCTGAAGCCAGTGGAGGGCGCCATCTTAGAAGTGTTTCTTCCACTTCAGTCAAGCCTTCCGGTGACGACAGCCCTGGTGACACCTTGACCTAAGCTCTCAGAGACTGTGAGCCAGAACCACCAGCTTAAGCTGCTCCAGAATTCCTGGCCCACAGCAACTGTGAGAGGATAAATATGTGTTGTTTTAAGCCACTAAACTTTGGGGTAATTTGTGCAGTAATAAGTAATTAATGCAGATGAGAGGTGACAACTGATTTATTTTTGTAAAGGGTCATCCTGGATTGGAGGAAAGAAATAGTAGAAGCAAGAGAGGCTGTTGTAGCAGTCTGGGCAAGAGACGTTGGTGGTAGTTGTGGGCACCTAGAGAGTGCGCTGTCTGGACGTGAAGTACAAGTCAGCCGAGTAAGGGGAGGGGAGAGAGGTCAGGACAGCTCCTGGTTTTTGGCTTGAGCAGCTGAGGGACCATGGAGCCATTCACTAAGATGGGGAAACTTCTGGAAAGAGCACATGTGTGTGGATCAACAGTCCTATTTAGAAGGGATCATGATGATGATGATGGTAGTAAAATATTAAAAATTTTTTTTTTTTTATTTTTTAAAATTTATTCATTAGAGAGAGAGGGCAAGGGAGGGGCAGAGGGAGAAGAGAAGCTTAAGCAGATTCCCCACTGAATGGGGAGCCTGATGCGGGGCTTGATCCCACGACCCTGAGATCATGACCTGAGCTGAAACCAAGAGTCAGACGCTTAACCGACTATGCCATCCTGGCGCCCTGGCTATAAATACTTATTGAGCATTTATTCCTTGCCAGGCACTCTTAAAAGTGCTTTACTATATTAACCCTAAAAGCATTGTAAGGGTGAATCTATTAGAGATGTTAGAAGACGCTCATCAATAAACAAAATTCTACTGAAGCTAACAGAAGGGTTCCAAAGACTTCAGTATTACCCAAAGCATCAATTTCCAAACAAACAAAAAAATCTCCCCCATTGTGACATATATTTAGTGCATATTCCTGAGTCCTTCTGGGGTGAGTCCCAGAAATCTGTATTTTAACAAATCCCCCCAGTACTTCTGATATGAAAAGTCCGGTGTTCACAAATACACACTGGGACTCACTGGTGGGGCTCGAAATCAATCAAGGGAGTTACGACAAGCAATTTTACAAAGATGAAATGGAATAGAATAGAAAATATCAGGGTGTATCAGAGCAGTAAGGATAAGACCTGCTTTGTGAAACCTTTCCTCCAGTTATATCTAAATTTTATGTATGTATGCGAGTATCATGTATGGGGTCGTCAAAAGAAATACATTTTTCCCGGTGGATCACCGTCAGAACAGTTGCAAAATCACTGGCCTATGGGACCGTCTTTATGAAATGCTGCTCAAGGGTTGTTGGGCATATTGGATTCCACATGGAGAAGTGCACCCCTCACCTGGCTGATGGGACTGCCAGACCCCTGGGGGGCTCTCTGTGGGGGGAGTGACCCCCCTCTGCTCCAGAGTTCTCAGACTTCCCGAGACACTCCTCGTGCCTGCACTGGGCTTCCCCTCTTGCCCTGACCTGCTCCTTTGCCTCACAGCTGGAACCTTTCCCACCGGCTACCCCCTCCTCCCTCCCCTGCCCTGGCCCAGCCCTCCCTGCCAGGACCCGCAGGAAGCACCTGCTGCCTGGTACACGTGCGCTCCGTTCAGGAAGCTCCCGCTGGGTCTATCCTGAATGTGGCATGCTCTGACACTCCCACCTTGCCCAGGCCACTGCCCCTCTGTCGTCCATCCAGCCTCATCTCTGAGTCCATGTCAATCCTCGTGCTCATGGTGTTTGCTCTCACTCTCGTACCTCCCTTCCTCCACCGTGAACCAGTCTGCCCTCTAACACTTACACGTAGCAGTCTTCCTGCAAGCACTATGGTCTCAAAAGTCAAGGGACGCACACGGTCTCTGCCCTCGGGGACCTCCCCAGGCTGCCATGGAAGGCAGTTGCATGTGTGAGCAATCATAATCCATGGAGAGAGGGTGGACTCCCCTGAGTGGAAAGCACTGGACGGGAAGGGTCGGAGGGTGTTGTGGGTCAGCCAGAACTTTCCAGCCACAGGGAACAGAGGGCACAGGCAGGGAGGTGGACAGGCTCGGTGCTGCTCCTCCCAGGGTTTGATGGGGGGACAAAGGGAGATGAGACTGGTTGGGTAGGCAGAGTCCCAGGACTACAGGGAGGTGTAAACTGTGTTAAGAAGTTTACGTTTTGTCTTGCAGGTAATGGGGATCCAGGGTAGGGTGTGAGCAGGGGAGAACATCCACATTAGAAAGATTGTGCTGGCAACAGGGAGGCTCCTAGGATGGATGAGGGTGAGATGAGAAGCTGAGACTAGTTGAGAGATGACTCTAACGACCCAGGCCAAAGATGGTGACAGCTTCCACTGAACACTCTCCTCTCTCCAGCTACATTGAATCTGTTCACAGAACCTATGGGTTGGATGGGTTGACCCACAGCAGTCATGGAGCTCAGGTGGCCACTCAGGGCAAGGGTCCGATCCCCTGTGCTGGACCTTCTCTCCCAGCCCCTCGAGATAACTGATGTGGGGTGGCAGGTCTAACAGAGGGCCCGTGAAGTGTGCCGTTGGGCTCTCATTCCTCTCCAGCACCTCACTGACTCAGAGGGCATCTCTCCCTCTTCTGTGCATACTTTTGTTCCAACATCTCAAGACAGCTTCTTCTCAGTCTTCTTTCCTCCTAATGGTTACGGGCAAGTTCCTTCAACTGTTTCTCTTATGACATGGTTGCTGGCCCACATGCCCGGGGGCTTCCTCTCCCACTCCGGTGGTGCCCCGCCGTAAATCTTGTTCCAGGGAGGGAAGTGGATTCTTGAGGTATGGGTGATGCTAGTGGAGTTAACGGGTAAGCTTCTAGCAATCTCCCATGGGGGGCGAGGGGAAGGTCATAGTGAGCATGTGACCTTTCTTCACATGTGAACCACCAGCAAGCCAGATATTCCCCATTCCCCTTCAAGGAGCAAATATGATCAGAGCTGCAAGGAGCCTTCATGATCAGGTAGCGTGACCAAGGCCTTCATTGAGAGACAGGAAATGCAAGACTAGAAGTCTTAAATGATTTCCACCCGGTGATTGAACTCGAGTGTTCACGTGTCGGTGATGGAAAGTAAATGTTGGCATTTACATGGATCCCTGTTCAACTTAATCTTATTTTGGGGGGCTCAGGATAGGGCCATGTCTCAACTTTTGAAGTTGTCTTGGTACCTAGCCCAGAGCTAGCTTCATGGTAAAAGCTAGCAGATGAAGGGCAACTAGCTGATGAGATGTTTCTCAAAGCTGGTCACAGATCCGACTCATCAGATAATACTCTTTCAACATTCAAAATCCAGGTCACATTCTAGACACACCAGATCAGACCCTTGTGGGTAGAGCTGGAGAGCCTAACCTCGGGATTCACTGATCTCAGTTCAAGCATCCTTTGCTACCATCCTAGCGAGGGCATGCTACTGGCTTCCAGCACTTGTAGACTTGAGAACTAGGTTAGTGCTGTGTCCTGAGGCCTTTTCTAACCCCCTGCTCCAAATTCCAGGAGACCCGGCCAGTTCTGCTCTTAGCACAGCATATCATGGTGGTGGTGAGATTCACGTTCTCTCCCACTCATCTTAGCATTGGGGCCCAGGTTTTTGGGGTGGAAATGTAGAGGACTAACTCCCTGTCATTTACCGCTGTTATTGTAGGGAAGAAATCAAGAGCTAAGGTCCACAACAGAAGTCTATACTCCAGGGAGTTAAGAGGTCAAAAAATATTGCCTTTTTTTTCCCTTCCAAGTTGAGAACAAAGATGCCAAAGATGTGACAGCTTTATTGCTAATAAACTGATTGGAGGACTTGGCTTTAGATCTAAGGCGAGTAAGGATTACTAACTTGCCCTACTGCCCGCCTCCTTCCCCCAGCAACACAGGGTAGGCCTTGGGGAGCCCACCCAAGTTTGGAAAGTTTGGCTCAGCAGAGCAGACAGTTCCTTGGAATAGAAGAGGTAAGAAAAGAAGGCAAATGGCCCGTTCTTGCAGACTTTCCATAGACTCGCTCTACAACCCTGGGGCAGATGTGAGTCAGCAGTTAGAAGAGACGGTGGGCTTCATTCCAGGAGGTATCCCTTCCTCTGAAGCACGATGCCAGGAAAAAAGAGGGTTGCCCACCCCTATCTGGACCATAAGCATCCCTTTCTTCCCGCCGTCCGTGAGCCCATCATCTCTAACTCTGTCAGGTGTGCCTGTTGCTGAAAGCCAGTGTGAGCAGCTTGCATTTAGAGAAGGAGATTATGACCTCTAAAACCACTCGCCTCATAGAACATATTTCCTGGGTGATGTGCAACCAGAAGCCAAATCAGAGTCTTGGGGAGCCCCCAGGGGCAGCAAGGCAGCCACCAGCTATTGAACAAAATTCAGAGATGGCCCACACATGAAGTCAATTGACATCCATCCCTGGCTTTCTTTGGGTTGGAAGACCCATCCATCCCCAACTGACAAAAACATAACAACAAATTTAGAAGCCAAAAGCATTTAGAAAACTTAAGACTGAAGCTTAACACCATTTTGCTCTGAGCGCAGCTGACTACTGTCATTCCATGCCATTCTCCTCTCTTGGTGATGAATCATTCCAGCATATATATTGTTTCCTTCTTCTCCCTTTTTATACCCTCAAATTGAGCTATGCAAATAGACTCAAGATGGCAGAGTATGTCAGTGAAACCACTTGAGACATAGAAGAGTCTACTGGTGGCTTCTGGTGGTTTCTGACTATTTAAATATATATTATAAAAGTTATTTGGTATGCAATAGTATGTAATTTAGTCTCTTGCTCAGATAACTAAACATGGCCAAGATGATTATTACACGGCTAATTGGTAGGAATTACCATCAGTCCATTTGAAGCAACTGACTCCATCACTTTCCAAAAGCTGAGGTGGGGGGGTTAGCATTTCCAACGTGTGCATCAGAGACTGGGGGAATGAAATGCTTTTATTCCACGGACTGTGGACCAAAAAAACCTCTTTGTTTGGACATCCAGCTCCGTGGCCAGTGATTTGGCAATTTCCCGATGCTGTCAGGCATCTCGGGGCTCATTCTGCAGGGCAGAGGGGCAGACGGGCGTGGCATAGAGCCAACCTGCCAGCCAAGCATGTCAAGTCAAATGGGAATCAGTTCAACGTGCTTGGCTTCTTGGATGGAGGAAAGTATTACTTTTTTTTTTTTTTTTTTAAACACAGAATTATTCACTTCCTAAATCATTAAGCATATCTACTTTTTTTTTTTTTTTTTAATGTTCAGATAACGACAGCTATTCAAACACTAAGGGTAGAAGCAGCCCTAGAGGAGGAAGTCTCTGATAGAAGCTGCCAGTTCCTCAAGGCTGGCTCCTCCTTCACGTCACAAGGCTGCTGTTGGCTTCAGCTCTATCCCTAGGGTTCCTGCACCAAAAGTCTGGGCTGTTGCCCCAGGATTCTGCAGCAAGGGGTCAGAGGTTTCTGCAGAGCAAAATTAGATTTCAGCTGCTTTTCTCCAAGCTTTCCTCCCACAGTGGCGGTGGCTGCCTGTGCTCCAGGACCCTGGGCGCAGCTCTCTCTCCACCCAAACACCCAGCTCAAAACACCCAGAACAATGCACGGTTGCTATCTCCTCATTCCCTTTCCTCCTACGCTTCCCCAGGGTGGACCATGAGGATGGAGCCAGGAGGCTGTGCTAGTTTGCCATCTAGGCAAGAAATGGATGTTGCAATTTGTTGGCACTCAAATTAGGTGTCATTTTGAGATGCTGTCTATTAACCTCCTGTTAGGACAGAGGATTTAGTACGCTCATCTTAACCACCCCATTCTCCCCATTCTTCCAGCTTAATTATAGTACAACTTTTATTAAACTCATTTCAGTATGAATATGATGACTGTGTAAACATTGTTCACTGTGGAACCAAGTGACTTGATTTTCTTTCTTATACATTTGGGTAGCTTCTTCTGGCATTAATATTACCTCACTGTTTTTATCAGCTTAGATGTTTTTTTATATGCTATCACTTATCCAAACTTTGAAACTATCCAAACTTTTAAAACATGTTTTTCATACAAATGAATGTATCAAGCCATCTATCAGTTCCATTCCTTTTTGCTTAGAGCCCTCCCTTTATCTGCTACAATGAGCACTACCCTAGAAATACCCCTTGTTGCCCCTATCTTGATCTTTTTTTCCCCACGTCTCAAAACTACTCTATCTTCTTCAAGAGCGTATCTTGCAGTTGCTTCATGAAAAAAGGGTACAGCGGAGGCAAAACTTTGGAGAGACTGCACATCTGACAATGTCTTTATTTTTACCTGCATGTTTGATTGATAGTTTAGCTGGATATAGAATTCTTCTTTGATTATACAATTTCCCTTTGGATTTTGAAGACTTTTTTGACTTCTCGTATCCAGAATTGTTTTCAGAAGTCTGATGTCATTCTGATTTCCTTTGTGTGATCTCCTTAATTTTTCTCTGTGAAAGATCTTAGTTTTGCATATTCTGGGGTTCTGAAATCTCATGTTGATAAGCCCAGTATGTGCCTCTTTCATTCATTATGCTGGGCACTTAATGGGTTCTTTCAAGCTGGAAACCCTTATCTCTCAGTCTGGTAAATCTTCTTGAATTAATTCTTTGATCACTTCCTTCTTTCTGTTTTCCCTTTCTAGACCTTCTCTTGGTTGGTTCTGGATCTCCTACACTGATATTTTAACTTTCTGATTTGTTGTATCACCTAATTGAATTTCTTTGCCTTTTGGTCCTACTTTCTGAGGGCTTTATTCACTTTGTCTTCCAAAGGTGGAATTTTTAAAAACACGAATTTTTAAAAAATGACACCTATTTTATTTTTAATTTCCTAAATTTCTTTTCTTGTTCTCTTACTGTTACTTTTTAAAAATATAGAAACGTGTTATTATTTCATGGAAGCATATATTCTCTTATTATTCAAGGGCAGTTTCTGAATTTTTCTTTTTAAATATGTTTCTACTGGATTTCTTTCTTTTTTCCCCTCCTATTTATTTTTGATCTTTTTTATTCATGTTGGTCCCTGGCCTTATGCCCATATTTGAATGAGGCCCTAAGGCTGATTGGAAGTTCTGTGTGGGGTCTTTTGGCAGTTGGCCTTCACTCCAAAGTGACCTGGTGGCAGTCAGCCCTTTCAATGGGAAAACCTTGAATATCTGTCTATGGAGGTCTCCTCTCTAGGGTCGTTCAGTTTCTCCAGTAAAGAATCCTCTGGTCTTCAACCTTCAGGTCACATATTTGGTTTCCCTTGTACTGGAGCCCAGCAGGAGAGAGACTGGAAGTGGGTCTCATTTGGTACATAGAATTTCTCCTAATCCCATTTGACGAATGGCCTCTCCCACTTTTTGCTGGGTCCCCAGCTCGGAGCCTTTCTGGTTGGAAAAAGAGAAAAAGCTTCCAGTTGTCTCCAGAAAAGAAAAAGCTTCCAGTTGTCTCCCGGATTAGGACGTGGGGGAGAGTTCCTGTCTGGCTGCGGAGGTCAGGTGCGGGAGGGACCTGCTTCGGCCCCACCCCAGCTTTGCCATCTGCACTGTCTAGGGCACAGCTGTCTCCACGTCTCAGGGCTCTGGGACGCGAGTCAGCGTGCTGGGGCTGGGACCGCCCCTGCTGGCACCGAGCGTCTGCTCTCTCTGGTCTGCTCCGCGAGGTCCACTCCCCGACACTCTTCACCTTCACCGCAACTTGTTTTCATACGAGCTCTTGCTGCTTCTCTTACTCTGTTTGTCTTTGTGGGATTATGCCATTTGGTTCCTCAGCTCTCTTTTTTGTGGGCTGGGGGTAGGAAAGCATACAGGTCTGTGTTCCGTCCTCATGTGCCGCTGAGAAGGTGTTGATGGGTGCTGAATGAGTGTCGGGGGGACGTGTCTGGGGTCGGGGGAGCAAGCACACAGGAAGCCAAGAAGCCCAGGCTGTCTTGTCCCTTCACAGACCCTCACACTCGTGCTGTCTGAGCGGGTGAAGCCAAGTGCGGGCCGCTAAGCCCATTTCTCTCCTGACCGCGAGTGTCCAGCAAAACTGCCTCAGCTCCAGTCCCAACACCTCTGGAGAGTCAGGGAGTGGCGAGAGCACAGGGAGGTGCTGGACATTGGGGTGCTTTGGTGGGGTGGGTCAGAGTGTGGTGCAGGTGAGCCGCTGCATCTAGAAAGAAAATGCTAGAACTTCTATTTCTATGTGTTCTTTGAAAAATTCAGAAGACACCCCGAGGACAAGGACGGCCACCTCATGGGGCCAGTTTGTGAAGCAGCCACAGTCACAGGTTTGCTGAGGGCCGAGTGGGGACCACAGAGCAGGGGGCGTGTTGCTGCACATGGCAGCCCCCCTGGGCCTGGCCGGGTGGACCTACAGACCACAGTGCGTGGTTTCTACCAAGCTAAGCCCCACTAAACGGACCAGAAACCCTGCACTGGAGAGGATCCCCCTGAGGCAGCCCCCAGGGGACCCTCTTTCTCCTCTCACGGGGAGCTCTACGGCAGCCAGCTGAAAACACCGTCACACTCGGTCCGACCAGAGGGCCAAGCGTGTCCATTGATCAAGACTCTCTCAAATACCCGTCTACATCCACTTTTTGAAAAGATGAATATTGTCCTAATATATAACAATGGTGTACAGCCGTTCGGGTCAGGCATGTGATAAAACATGGTTTGTTTTATCCACATTACTTGAATAGCTCCATTTTCATGTTTGTGTTATATCATCAGTGCCATTTATATATATAAAATATATATTATGTCACATTTATTCATACATGTGTCCGATGTGAGTTCATGTTTTGCTTTCTAACGAGGGGGTGTGTGAGCCGCTGAGGAACACAGCTTGAGGAGGAGCCCAGAGCCTTCCTGCTTTCCCACAAGCCTCTTCATCCTGTGGGGAGGCCGGTGCCCCTAGAATTTCCCAGCTTGGCTTGGGACTGGCTCTGTCTCACCAGCTCTCTGCGTCGTGCGGAAGAGGAAAGCCAAGTCAGCCCGGTGGCAGGAGGGGATGCGTGCCCAAGGCTTCGGGGTGGCCCTAGGTCACCACCTCTCGCAGACCGGCCCCACGGGTCTGCCCTCCATCAAACTTGAGACCTGCCGGGCGTGCCCTTCCACGTTCCCAGGACACAGCCGCTGCGCCTGCGAGCAGACGACCATCTCCGCGGGAAGGTCTGAGCAAAGCCCAGCCTTCGGGGAGCTGATGGCACCAGCACTCACCATCCTCCTGGCGGGAGGCGAGGCAGGGGGAGCTGGCTGGGGGCAGGGGAGGACGGCACCCCACCCCCATCCCCCGACCGGCCTCCCCAGCCCGGTGCCTGTGCAGGAGCCCCAGAGGGGGCCTTGCCCTTGACCGCCGCCCTCGCGTCCTGCTCCTGTTCTGGGCACCCCGGTGGCGGGCAGGGGCAGCCCGCCCCTTCGGAGGCTCAGGGAAGGGCTCCGGGAATGGAAGCAAGCCTGAGGGCATCAGGAGGGAAAACCACGGAATGCATCAGTGAGCGGACGCAGTTCGCAGGTGGAGAGCTGAACGAAGGAGCGGCGCATCGGAGCCCAGGCCCAGCTGTCCCTGCCGGAGGAGACCAGCCTGGGGCTGGCATCTGGATCTCACAGCTCCTGAAAGCTGCCGCCGCGCCATATGCCAAGAGACTCGAGCCCGCTGATGCTCCAGTGACAGGACAGGACACGCGGTGGCAGATTTCCCGACAGAAAGACAGCGCCGGCTGGGCGTCCTGCCGGCTCCGAGAGCAGGGAAGCTTCGCCAGCCTTGCTCCCAGACCCGCTGTCGCCCGGGAGCAGCCCAGGGAAGAGGCGGAAGGCGCCCGTCCCCTTTGCCTCCCCTCGGGGCCAACCCAACTGCCCGACGCAGCCCACGACCGCCGGCGGCTGGGCGGCACCCGCGGGAACCGGGGCTCGGGGCACCTGCCCGCCTGTGGCTGCCTGGGGGGCGTGGGCGGCCAGGGAGGCCCCAGGATGGCGGGCCAGTGAGGCAGGAGGCGTGGGGTCCTCCTCCCGCTTCCCTCCCAGTAGCTGCCTCCCCACCGGAGCCCCCAGCCCAGGTGGGCCGAGGAGCAGTGCGCGTGAGCCCTGCCACCGACTGGATAGTACCCAGCGATTTCGGAGGCACTGAGGTGTGACCGGCCGTGTGCAGTTTGGTCTCATTAAACACGGTGCGACTTCCCTCCTCTTGGTGCTTCTCTCTAGCATCTAGCAGACCCACTCCACCTTGGGCGGCATCGGGGACTCGGCTGCGCGGACAAGTAAGCCCCAGGCCTGAGGCTCGCTTGGCCCCCTTGCGTCATCTCCCGCCGGGGCCACAGGGCTCTCTCCAGAAAAGGTCACGATCATCCAAGACCAACAAGAACACCGGGGCTGCTTCTCACAGAACGTCAAGGGAGGAATCATGGGTGGGATCAATCGAACTGGCCCGGGGACCTTAGGGCCAGAAAGAAGTCAGGAATAAGCAAATAGAATTGTAATTTCCATAGAATGGGAGATACTTCGCCTGGTGTCACACACGAGGGCTGTGTTGTTTCCTTTCGATCAGGACGATTAGCAGGGAAGAGGAAGGCCCCTGTGTCGTCTACTGTTGATAAAAGCCCGAAAGTCCCCGTAACAGGCGTGACAGGGCGGTGTGCGAACCTGACTCAGCCTGTCGTGGGATTTGGTCTCAGGATCCTTCTGGCAGAAGGTGGAAATAAGCAGGGAAACGTGTGGAACCGCGTCAAGCAATAATGATATGTGTGAGAGGCACTCCGTGGTCCCCTCCTGCCAGAGTTTTGTTGAGAAGTCACCACAAGGAAGAAGAGCCAGCAAATAAGCAGCGGCTGATGAGGGACGGAGGCCGCGTATCTTGACCCGTCCCTTAGACGGACGTGCCGGCCGCCTCCGGCGTTCCCAGCTCTGAGCCACTGGTGGGTCGCGGCCTCTGCCCTGGAGCTCTGTCCTCGGCGGGAAGAAGAGGACAAGCGGCCGTACTCTGTGAGGGCCAGAGGGCCAGGATGGGGGCGCCCACAGCCCACAGGGGAGGACCTTCTACCTCCAAACCTGTCCAGGGAGTGGCCCCTGTGCTGGGGCCAGAGCCCACACCCCACCGCGCGGAGCCTTCCAGACGTGGGGGAGACGGCGGCTGTCGCGTGAGTCACAGAGCGGGTCTGAGTCACGGGCAGTGAAGCCCTGTTCCGTGATGTGCTGCGTGTGGCGCTTTGCACTTAAAACATCCCTCGAGCCCTTCAAGTGGGGCCAAGGCGGAAGCCGGGGCCGGGCAGGGATGTGGCATCTCCCCGCAGACTCTGGCCCCATTTGCAGACCAGGCAGGATGGCATTGAAGATCTGCTGAGGCCTCGGGGGACAGCAGTGCGTGGGGACACAGGCCGTCCTGCTGAGGGACCCCGGTCCCACCCAACACTGCCTGGCCACGTGCTGCCCCGAGGGGGACGCCGGGGCCGGCTGGAGCAGCTCCTCGTCTCTGAGTGGGAACCCAGTTTGGGAACTGAAACACGAACCTTTAGTTTGCATTGGTTTTTTATCGCTCTGCTTACAAAGTGATCGGAAGGGTGACGTGAGCTGTTCTGGAGAGCACGGACAACGGCGCTGACAGAGCGCCCTGGTCCAACACTCCCGCTCGTCGCGGCTGCAGGTCATCCTTCCATGGTGCTGGGAGCCAGGCCCCGGTTAGGTCAGTCTATTCTTATTTTTTTAATTTAAATTCAATTAATTAACATATAATGTATTATTTGTTTCAGAGGTACAGGTCTGTGATTCATCAGTCTTGCACAATTCACAGCTCACCATAGCACATACCCTCCCCAATATCCATCACCCAGCCACCCCATCCCTCCCACCCCCCACCACTCCAGCAACCCTCAGTTTGTTTCCTGAGAGTAAGAGTCCCTTATGGTTTGTCTCCCTCTCTGGTTTCATCTTGTTTCATTTTTTCCTCTCTTCCCCTATGATCCTGTTTTGGTTCTCAAATTCCTCATATCAGTGAGATCATATGATACATGTCTTCCTCTGATTGACTTATTTCGCTTAGCATAACACCCTCTAGTTCCATCCACGTTGTTGCAAATGGCAAGGTTTCATTTTTTGATGGCTGCGTAATATTCCATTGTATATTACCCACAAGTATGGAATTAAGTCATTTTAAAAGTATTTATTAAGAGGTATTGAAAATGTAGGGCCATGGAGTAATAAGCAAGTGATTCCTGGTGAGATCTATAACGGATTCATCCGAATCTGGTGACGGGCCTCGGTGACCACGTGCTCGCCCAGGCGATTCCATCTTGGCTGGGCCCGCATGACCTCACACACTTAGGGTCCCACGGAGAGAATAGAAGGCTGACTCCTGTCCCGGGCTGAGGGCCCCAGGAGTTTTGGAGAAAGAAGTTTCTCTACCTCATGCTGATTTCTCAAGGCAAAGATTCCTCGAGAGGGCTCTGCTTCCTTTATGTGACAGACCCAGAGTCGAACAGCAGCGATGACGTGGCTTACCCCTGTACCCCTGGCTCCCCCTGGGCACGGCGCCTGTTTTCGTAACGCTGTCCGTCTTCGCTTTGGGAAACACCGCAATGGTGCAGGTGCAAACACCTGGGTCCTGATTCTAGAAGCCCGCCCGTGCGGCCTTCACCAAGGACCCCTCAGCCACGAAGGCCGCATGAGTCCCTCACGCCCAGCTCTAGCTCCCATGTCTCGGACACTGAAGCTTTGTTTTGTGTTCAGCGCGGGCTGGAAATGGACCCCATGAGGAAGGAGCAATTCAAGAGCGGGGTGGGAGGGAGGTTCGTGAATGGCGAGCCCCCCTGGGCCGCCCCAGCAGCTCCTCCTGAGTTCCCACAGCACTTGTTTCATGGGGTTCCTTTTTATGGTGGTAAAACATGATCCCGCGATTGAAAGCCTGAGCTCCAATTATGAAAACTGCCAAGGGGACCATCAGAAGGACAGCATCACGCTCTCGCCCTTGCGTGGAAATGTCAGGCACCCGTGGGACCCTCCCACCTCGCGGGGTGACGCGGGTACACGCCGGCCGGGCGAGGGCAGGGGGGACCGGCCCTGGACGTGGCGATGCCCGGGGGCGGGGGGGTGCACGCAGCACCCGCGGCCCCCACTTGTGGCTCCACGGGACCCTCCCCGGCCCACTCCTCCGCTCTTCCTTTATCTCCAGTTACAAAGCAGTGCCAGGTTTTGTACTCAGCCGCTGCCATGTCTCCAAATGGCTTTTCAGTGTCAGGCCTATCAGGAAATTAACTCATCACGCAGTGACAGCTGCTAATTTTTTCCCCTTACATGTCAGACGGATCGCCTGCTGAAGCTAATAATGAATCACCAATCCCTGATTAGAAGGTGCTTCCGAAACGTAAAACTGCCATCTGAGCTAACTCTTTTCTTCATGTAAAATGATATCGCCCTCGAGGAGTAGGAAGCGAATTGTATTCTTCAACAAGACGGAACAGGAGCAGGTTGCTTAAGTGAGCTGTGTGCGCTCTTAAATTACGGGCTACTATTCAACAGTAAAATAAGGGAAAAACTTAGAGCTCCTTTCTTCGTTTGCTCAACGAACGACCTTTCTGGTTTCCCAATTCTCGTCCCAGAACCAGCTCTGGGTTAGGCTTTTGAGCTGGCCCTTCTGGTCTTCCCTACGTGCCGTTTCTCTCTCTCTGCTCGGGGAAACAGGAGGTTTGACGGAACAGAGGGATGCAAATACTGGGCTGGGCGCCGGGCTCCCGGGCAGCAGGTCTCCGGCCTCCTAGAGGGAGCGCCGGGTCAGAGCTGCGGAGTCTGGCCTGAGCGTGGCCGGGCCTCGGGCCTCTGCGGGGTCTTCGCCGTCATTTATTAGGGGGCCGACCAAAGACCCACCACCTGTCTTCTGGGGCGTCGGGTCCACGGTTCTGGCCTGAGCTGCCGTCTGGAACTTCTAGCACCCCACTGATGCAATCCTAGCACATTCACTTGGTTCTTCGCAGAAAGGCTGTCCTTGCTATCTCCCGGGTGACGCGGGTTTCTTTGCTCGCGTGTTCTGGGGCGTGGTGGGGGAGAGGTTTCGGAGCATCCTCCTGCCCACCCTCCCACCATTACAACTGTCCAGGGACTCCAGAAGCATCTCAGAGGGATGCCTGCTTGGGTCACCACGTTTCATGACAGTGACAGTCAGTGGCTAAAACTCTGTAACTCCCCATCCTCTATGGCAAGCTTCTGGCCCGGAAGGTGGACCCTAAACTATTTCTCTCTGTTGACGTGGTCAGGGCAGTGGCCCCCCTGCAGGCTGGACGTCCCTGAGGCTCTGTCATACAGCTGGTCGGCTATAGCTGCATATGAAGGTGGCCTTTCTGGATTTTAGTCTCCAGGTAACTCTGTTGTTTGCTTTGTTTTTTGCTTCTTTAAAGCGTGACTGTTTTCTCTAGCTAAAACCCCAAGGGAGGCTGGAAGCTTGCCTGTGTCTTCTTCGTGGGCACCCGCTGTGTGGCCTGCTCACAGGATCGGCCACGCCTCGTTATTCTGAGCCACAAGTTTGTGTACGTGCTCCTTCGACTCCCGTACGTCCCAAGGGTTGTGTGATGAGAGAGAAGGGAGAGGGAACATGAACCCAGATCTACCGGTAATTACAGGATACACTAGCTTAGTGAATCCTTCGCAATCCTTCTGAGCCTCGAAACACCTTCTGTACAATTTTTTTATGCAAAGGCCTGCTCTTTTCATTGTGCATACAGCGTGATTGCTGGTCTGACACTGCGGGCTACGCTGGTTTTATGAAGGATTAAATGCCACCGGAGACATATTTATCCTAAATAAATCACAAACGGTAAACTGCAGCATGTCGATGTCAACAGCCTGGACTCGGGCAGAAAGGTGAGCCGTAGAGGACGGGGCACCGGCGGGAATTAGCATCGGAGCCGGGGGCCGCCGGCTGCAGCCCAGGGGAGGAGTGATCAGGCAGGAATATTTCCACCTGAAAACATAGCCCCCCTCCCCCCCACGCTGCTGCTGCTGCTGCTTTTTTTTTTTTAACACGTATGAGAAGCTTGGAGAGGGGCATCACTTTATAAAGGTCACCTTTATCCTGGTAACAAACGGGAGTTGATCCTGTCACTGTTGGCTGAGACAAGTGTTTAGGAAGAAGTGGATCGCCCTGCCATTTTTAAGAAACACGAGCAAGTCATACTCAGCTAATTATGACTCTCGGTGTCAAACTTGAAATTTTACCTTTCATTTTTTTTGGGGGTAGGGGAGGGATAGCTGTGTCAGGGAGGTGGCCCTGGGATGGCCGGACTGCAGAGGGACGAGGACGTGCTGCGGGCAGCGCATCCCTACCCTGCGCTCCCAGGAAGGGACCTTACACTCAGAAGGCACTGTTTTCTCTTCCTTTTTTCTCGTGTCTGCTCCTCACAATTTTTAGATACTGTGACAGAAGATGCTATTGTCACCAGAAGGTGCCTGGGCCACGTGCCAAACCCTCAGAAGACAGCACGAGGCCACGGGAGGTGCCCTGGACATGGGCAGAGCGGGCGGAGAAGCTGCCCTGTCAGACAGAAGGACTAGTTCTTTCCAGTTTCTACAGCTGCCCATTGGCTGGCTGCTGGAAAAAAGAGAACCTCATTCTCTTTCAACGCTATAATTTTATTTCAAAGAAAAAAATAGAACAAAAACAACCTTTGCATTTGGGGGAGGGGATCGTATTTACAGGTTTGGAAAAGGAAGAGCAATCGTATGGAGAAGTGAGTTACTAGAACACAGACTCGCATTCCACAGTTGCCGTGAACCCACAGCTAAACACGGACGACGCTGGCTGGGGCCGGGGCTGCAGGGGCGCGGCTTTCTGTTAGTAACGTTGAATGTCAGCTTCTTCACAAGGACACGAATCACAAATAAATCCCGCAAGAATGGTATCAATATGAAGAAACATTCGTTATAAAAGCAAAATATTGATATGAACACTAGTTTCCAGAGTGCACATTTCATATATAGACTTTATTGTATGAAACGAAGTCAAAATTAGAAGCACTGGGTTGTCTTAACCAAGGTATATTTTCATCCAATAGAAACATCAAGGCTTTTCTCAACCAGAGGCTTGAGAAGGCTTCTTTTAAGCAGAGTGCAACCAGAGCTAGGAACACCCCCACCACGTCCGGGGGGGAGGAAACTGATGCGTCAGATGAGCTACTAGGTCTTCCTTTGGTCTGGGGACACTGTGACCCTACGATTTCAGAAGAATGGACAAGGGTGGACTGCTCAAGACGGGAAGACTTGTAGCTACAATTTTTAACCAAATCTATAATAAACTGTTAAAATGGCTCCATGCTGGACTGCACGAACAGGCATGTCTCAGGCCACAAGATACACCATTCGGACTTCTCCACCACTAGGCACAATCCTTTGATAACTGAAATGGGAAAACATTTGCGGGGAGCGGGGGAGGGGGTGGGTGGAAACCGAAAACAACGTGGCTTCGCCTCAGCACAGTGGACAGAACAGAGGGAAAAGACCAGTCACGAAAGAACCGAACAGGAAACGGGTGCGGTTGGCACGGGGCTCCACCCCAGCAGCACCCCGGCCCGGCCTCCCCAGCGGCGCGGGGTTCGGGTGGGCGGCCGGCCGCGGGCCCCCGGGGACCTGGTGCGCGCTGCTCCGTGGTCCGTGCCCACCTCGCCCCGAGCGCGGGCCGCCACCCCTCCGGACGGCCACGCCGCTGTCCCGAAGCCGTGGCACGTGCAGCCTGGGGATGGCCGTGCCCACACGGGCCGGACCGGGCCACCCCTGCCCGGGGCCGAGCGTGACGATCCGTGCCTCAGGCTTCTTGGAGTTCGTGACTCTCTCTTTGGCTCTGGATGACGGTGGCGGCCGGGGAGCCATCCTGGGTGTAAATGACCATACTCGTCAACTGTTCGGCTGCATTTGGGACCATGGCCTCGGCGCCGAGCGCGGCCCCCGCCTGCAGGATCTCCTGAGGGCCGGCCGCCTCGATGACGGTGTGCGAGTACATGCCCGCCGCCTCCTGCGCGCCCGGGGGCAGCTCCGTCACGATGTAGTGCGTGGCGCCCGCGGGGAAGCCGCCGCTGGACTCCCGCACCATGGCCTCCACCAGCTCCTCCGTCACGATGATCTGGGAGATCTCCGCGTCCGGCTCGGCCAGGTCCACGTGCTGGCCGTGCGCCTCGGCCCCCTGCATGATGATCTGCGAGCCCTCGCGGGCCAGCATGTGCACGGTGCCCTCCTCGTTCACGATGACCTGCGTGACGCCCTCCTCCATGAGCTGCCCGGCCGCGGCCGAGTCGCACACGGCGAACTGCAGCATGCCCTGCACCACCTTCTTGAAGGCCACCTGCGCGCGCTCCTGCGAGGCGGGGACGGCCGGGGGCCGCACCACCTGGGTCAGCAGCTCCACGGGCTCCACGGCGGCCGCGCCCTCCCGGACGTCCTGGAACATGTGCATCTCGGGGGCCTCGGGCTGGGCGGCGGCGGGCGGGGAGGCGGGCGCGTCCGGCCCGGGCAGCTGGACCAGCACGTCTTTGTGGCCGGACCTGCCTCTGTCGTCGGGCCCGGCCCGGCCTTCCGCCCCTCCCAGCTCGGTGACCGCACACAGCAGGGCATCCAGGGCGGAGGCCGTGTCGGGCGGGGGGACGCCGGCCTCGGTGAGGTCTAGAATCTCCTGCTTGGTCACCTGCTGAATCACGGCACCGCCCGGGCTGAGGGCTTCGTCCACGCCGCGGCCGTCCATCGAGCCCCCCACGACCACCACCTGGGTGGCTCCGTCGGCCAGCTGCTCGGGCAGGAGCGGCCCGGGCACCACGCCGCCCACGGGGGCGCCACCGTGGCCCGCAGCGATGAGCCGCCCGTCCTCCGTGATGTGCAGCACGCGGGCCACCTGGCCGGCCAGCGCCAGCGTCTGCAGCGTGGCCGCGGCCGTCTCCTCCACCGAGGCGTCGAGGGCGAACTCGCCGTCGTAGCCCTGGATGATGATGACCTGCTGGACCTGCTCGGGCGCCGCCGCCTGCTTCCTGCTGCTCCTAAGGGGCCGCTCTCTGCCAGGGGCCGCCTCTGCCAGCGCGGCCGCCGTGAAGGGGCTGTCTGTCTCCACGAAGGCGGCTCCTTGGCCCTTCAAACGGCACTCGTAGGACTTGGACACGATGCCTAAGGGAGACAGGGACCAGTTAGAGCCTGGAAAACGACTTTTAGGCTTACAAGTAAGACAAGTCTTCGGCAGCAGCTGCAAAGCCTCAGCAGAAACTCTAGAGTGAGCCACACTGCAGGGCGGCCGCGGGCGGGAGGGGACGGGGTGCCGGCAGCCGGCCTTTCCCCGTCCTCTGCTCGCACTGCCCGAACGGCACCGCGGAGAGCCGCCGCCTGGGAAGGAGCGTGCCTACTGCCCTCGGCGGCTGCCGTTGCCAGCAAGACCTCAGTCGCCGGCGGGCGCGCAGGCCACCGAGCGGTGGCAGTATCTTCTGACCCAAAGGCGCATCTTTCTGTAAGGTTATGAACAGCTGTGAGGAGGGCACAGGACGCGCACACACACCCACCTCCCCGGCGCCACCTGCGACCCAGGCCGATGCTTGTTTAATAACTTGACAGGGTAAAATAGGCCTGGCAACTGCCATCTTTATTTCCATCAAAACAGAATGACTCTTTAAACAGAGTTCCTGTTTTTGTCTTTAAATCCCAAATTTTCTACCTGTGTTCTTACTGTGGCCTCCTTCTCCCTAAATGAGAGAACGACCTGCCAGTGATCTCTGTGAGAGTTTCCATATCTCAGTGGCCACCCCAGTTCTGAAATGCTCCACTTTACTCTCTCTATTGTAGGTCATTTTTAAAAAGCACCTTTACCCTAACCGAAGCAAAGAAAATGATAAGATTATGTACTGCTAGCATCCCTTAAAGACCACTTTGTTCTCCGTGTTGGGGCTCTTCTGCAAGAAAGCACTTCTTTCAACACAGAGTCCACTCTGAGTACGGACCCCAGACAAGGCCCGCATCCGGTGGGTGCAGTGGCTCAGGGAGGAGCCCCAGAAGCTGTTACATCCCATTTGCCAAGAGGACACCCCCAGGCTCACACCCAGACCGTGGGCAACGGTCCAGGATCTGGACTCCCGTGCTACGTTTGAACAAGGCAAACTCCTGGCCCATCCCGCACACACTGCAGCGAAGCTCTGTTGTTCGACACTCAGACGTCAGGGGAAGTCCTGCTTCCCCCTTCACGTGAGAGGCCAGAGGGAGTGGAAGGATCTCCTGGTGGCTGGTGTGTGCATGGAAATAACTGGGAGGAAGCTCACTGCACAGCGAGTTCGTGGGATCGGTTTTCTGTCACCATGTTCTTTCAGCTGCTGAGGCTCTGACTCGCAGTGAGGAAGTAAAGTGTACAGGTAATCCATCTTCCTAAACAACTATGAGGACCAATTTACATTGTGCCTTCCCAGACAACTCTCTATAGCGTGAATCTTGGGAAATCGACAGAATCCCAGACTCTCGGGTCAGGAAAAGACGTGTGGCATCAACCAGGACGATCTCTGTCAGCAGCACCTCCCTCTCCCTCATGCTCATTCGGGGATAATGGGATACCCTGACCGGGGGGCGGCGAGGGAGGTCGCGGCGGGGAGGGGCGGCGCTGCTCCGGGCTGGTCCTGCAGCCATGGGTGGACCAGGCCTGGCCAAGCCATCACATCGCAAAGGTCAACTGAACCTTCTCCGAGGAGGGGCCAAAGCATCGATGACTGTAGCTAAATGACGGGCCTAACTGTAGTGTCCCGCTCTGTGTCTTGTTTACCCTCTGAGGAAAGAGAAAAACTGGCCGGGAGCACGAAAGCTTGCTCCTTCCTACGCCTCCGTGAGCGAGCAGCTCCTGAATGCCCACCGTGTGGTGTCTGGGGGTGGGTGTCACGGGGCAGCGGTGGTCTTCACACTGGGGACTCCCAGCTCTAGGGCCTCTGAAGACCTTCTAACAGTTCTGTGAGCCTAGGGTGAGTTTCCAGGAACCAACCGAGTGCACTTAAACTGCCCTGCCCAGGGATGCGCCTGTTGTGATGTCCCTCCCTCCGCCTTCCCCTTCCCCCTTCTCCTGCTTTGTCAAAGAAAAGCTCACCCCTGGGAAGATTACAGTTCAGAAGGCAAGCACGAGAGTAGGTGAACCGCACGGGTCCTCGAGAGGAAGGGCTGAATCATGGTCTATACTTGGACCTCATCTCCCGGTTTATCTTCTGAACTTTAAATCTCCCTAAAATCTCTGTCTTCAAAAGCGCCGGGAGGCCAGGCAGCAGGCTGGGCAGGTGAGGACAGGGCGTTCCAGAGCCCCCATTCCCACGTCCGTGCGTGCCTGCGTGGACACGGGGTGCTGCCGTCCTGCTCAGCGTGCCGTCCGCGGGGCCCCCTGGGTCTCCGGTCTGCCGTACCCGCCACAGTCTTCCTCCTCTACCCTTGCAATTTCTCCCCTCCATCCTCTTCTCTACCTGGGACGTAACCGTTCCGCTTGCCTTCAGCGCCCTGCACTCCATCCAGTTTCTGCCCGTTCTGTCATCATGGCACCCTGAACTTGATTTGCTTGGTTCTGTCCATTCCCTAACTTCAAGGGCATTTTCAGTCTAACTTAGAGTTTGGGGCCAGGGGCGGGGGGAGACATGAAGAAATAAAGACACAAAAATAAAGAAGCCAGCCTACAAATCAACCCCAATTAATTACAGAAGAGGACATCGTACCTCGATGTCAAAGCAGGAGAAACGAGCGCAGGCAGGGGCCACCAGGCGTCCTGTGCTCTGGTGGTCTCCGAAGAAAGCCTACAGGCCGGAGCCCCCGCACTCCCCTTCTTCAGTCTGCAACTGGACGGAAAATCTCTTGGGTGTCGAATTATCCTCTGAATCCCTTGCAGCACTGATAATGACGCTATTCTGAACTACTTATACTGAATTTATTTGAACCCAGAGGTGGGTTAAGCCACTTCCAGACCATTAAAGTGAACTACATGGGTAAACACCACTGTCACGATGGCGTGTGATGAAGCCTGACACCGCCAACATCTTACCCTCAGTTCGGCACGAGCCCCGCTACTCCATCACAGTTCATAAATGCGAGTGCAGGTCCATCTTTTGATTCAGCAATTTAATAACTTCGAGTGCTGTCAGTACTGCTTTGAAAAATAGCACCTATAAAATGTAACAGCCTCAATCAGATTGAAAAAGATTCACCCACTGAAGATTCTTCCATTTCGCCCATAATGAATTAATGTGGAGCTATGCAGAAGTTCAAGTGTCATTTCAAACTAATGTGAATCTCTACTGTAACTTTAAATTCTAACTGGGCTATGACCAAGAATTTACTGGGCACATCAACTTCAATTTCTGAGCTCTTTCTAGTAAATATGAACCGTAAAGCTCACCAATGCAAATGGCCAAATGGATACAGTATTTGGAAAACAGGAACTCAGTACAGGCTTACCCTTAACTGCTTAGTCACCGCTATCGGTCCAAAAGTGCACCAATCTTTAACGGAGCATGGACGCCCGACATAATGTTTGCACTATGCTTTATATCTTTCAAAGACAACGTCGGATTTCACTGTGATCATAGTAGCTAATCAAATCGTGCATCTGATTCAGCCTTTCTGGACCTGTTTGCAAAAGGACCATAAATCGCTCTGTGCAGAAGGGGCAAATAGGTTAAAATGCAGCCTCCTGCCTGTTTATGAAAAATCCCAACTTACTGCCCATTTGCTTTCAGGAGTACAGAGACAGACGCCATTCTCATAGCTGAATGCATTGAAAGTCTACAACTTGGTTGAAATGAGAAGGGCTTTGCGGGGAGCGGAGGGTTTGTTTTCCGGGAAATGATTCGGAATTAGGCTCACTTCTCCAGGAGATCATTAGGAGCCCTCCAGGTCCTTCTTGAAGAGAGAATCCTCGGAGTTGAAAACCACGAAGTGTCACACAGCAGTGGAGGGGTTCAGATAGAGGCTCACACCCCCCAGAACCACGGGGATGGCTCTGTTTCGCTGTCTGGGGGCTCATGGGAAGCTGCACGCAGGCTCTAGCACACGACTGCTTCCTTTCTCTGTGTGTACGTTATTCTTTTGTTACTGTCATTGCTCTTTCTCACAGAATAAAGACCTTATGCTTTTGTTAAGCTTACATTTAATTAAAACGTACAGAATTTGTGCAGTAAACTCGAATGAAACAAATAAAACAAGGGCCCCCCTCTTGAAGGCATACGTTGTGAATGAAAAATGTCATTACAGACTAAAAAATTTTGCAGTAAACAGGGCCTACAGAGAGAAGCTTCCCCTGTAATGACATCCATAAAATACACAAATGGCACTTTTAGTACCATCCTGAATATGGCATTTTCTGTGCTCTACACACAATCTAAATGGTTTGATCATAGAGCATAATACTCCATTGGGTTTATAGAACAATCAATGTTCCATAAAATGATGTATTTATCCAATAGTAGGCTCAGCAGTTACTGGCGTATGACATTGCAGGACACGGGCCCGGACTCCTCGGCGGTGCCCAGGCCGGCTGTAAAACTTATCTCACGCCACTTCAACAACTTCATCTCGTCCGCGTCAAGTAATTTGTGGAAGCCTCAGCTTGGCTTAAGAAAAACTTGTAATAAAAATTCATAGAATTTTCAGGAGAATGAAAGCCGATGACAATAGAAAGGTCACATTGTGTCTCCACGAAAGGGGTCAAAGGTGGCCCGCAGTTCTGAAGCCGAAAGTAGATTTCATGCATCGCGTAGCAGATAAAGACGGCATTAAAGAGCCTTGTGTGGGGTGGGATGCTCCACACGCCGGGGAAGCTTGCACGGATACCCTGGGAGAGCCGCGTCGTGGCAGCCAGCAGCATTTATTTTTAAATCTCGAAGCTTCTCCTGAAACTGTATCCCACGTTTACACACTGCTAGGTTATGCCAGATTCTCTGTGTTTTATTTTTATTATTATTTTGTAAAGATCTAATAGGCTTTATTAAAGGAGTCACGAATCGGGGAGCACTCTATCCAGCCGACAGAGAGGCGCTCTTACTGTGTGTGTTTGAGATTCTGTGTTCTGTAAGGGCACTAAGCTTGAAAATGCTAGGCTGGCTCATTGTCACAGTTAAAGCACCTCAAATAGGACACGATTAAAAAAGAAATACTTTTCATATAAAAATTTGGGGCACACATGACACTGTGAATCTTAAGCCACATATAATTTTTCTTGACTTCAATTTTAAGATGTAATTTTAACAAGAACGTTAAGAAATCATACTTAATGTCTATTAAAATGAAACAATATTAACAGATTATGCTAATAAATTAGAACCATATTTTAATGTCACAAAAGCTTATAAGTTTTTCAAGTGAGAGCAGAAAAAATGACAAATTAAAATTCAATGCAATATAACCTTGTAGAAATTTCGAAGCAGGGGATAAGTTATTCCTACAATAGCACAGCCCGTCAAAGCAATATCAATAATTGCTACATAGTGTAGTCACTCTCTGGACAATACTAATTACCGGTCTTGCTGTAGGATGTCCCTAAGAGAGCTCCTCCCACCAAAACCTGGTTTTGAAGAAGTGAGGGCTTTCCACCTGAACACGACACAAATTAGGGGGCGCTCCCTGGACCAAACGCTTTGCACTGCCTCGCGTCCCTGAAGGAAAACTCCACTGCAGGGGTTTAAGAAGGAATTCCAACCTGGTTTATAACCGCAATGGCGAGAGCAGCCTCTCATTCCTACAAACCCAGGCCAAAATGACAATTTCGCTAACAAAAAAAATTTTTTTGAGAGAACAAAGATGGTCAATACCTTATGACTATTATTTTCAAGGGTTAGAAATGTGTTCTGGTCAGTGTTAATAAAATGCACACACAAATCACAAATATTTAGGTGACTGGAGATACAAAATCAAAATTATTTTTAGTCTCCGGCATGCTTGTGAAAAATGATAGGTGTACTAGTGAGATTTCTTTCAGAGCACAGACCTGTCTTGGTCATTCTGCCATGAACTAGCCTAAGGATGGTATATACACCGCAAAATAATAATTAAAAGGCAATTTGGTAAATATCTCCTTTGTACCACAAATAAATGTATAAAGGTAGATGTCAGAGTTACAGTAAAAGCCATCGCCCTGTCCTCAACTTTGTGAAGGCCACTGTTTTTTTTTTTAAAGGTTTTATTTATTTATTTGTCACAGAGAGAGAGAGAGAGAGAGAGAGACTGAGAGCACAAGCAGGGGGAGGGGCAGAGGGAGAAGCAGGCTTCCCGCGGAGCAGGGAGCCCGATGCGGGGCTCGGTCCCAGGACCCTGGGATCATGACCTGAGCCGAAGGCAGACACTCAACCGACTGAGCTACCCAGGCGCCCCAAGGCCACTGTTTTATAAGAAGAGATGAGAAAAAATATTTTTCTGTGAAAAATTAACTGAAGTCCACATCCTTTCTGACAGACCCTTCCACCTAAGTTCAAATACAAAATTTTATAAGATACACCATGCAATTTTTACTGAAGGAATACTTACAGTAAGCCAGGACACAGATTTAAGTGACAAAAGTTTTAGTTCCTTTTTCTCAATTATCATTAGTACTATATTTATGATTGGTAGTGATCAAAGATAATCAAATATCACCCCTGAAAGAAATTCTAAGATGTTCAGACAAAACTAAGAATAAATTTTATCTCAAGTTAGAAATACATGACTGGCCAGATTTCTAACTTTACCGTGAACAGTCTCCATGGGCCTAGATATTTCCATGGGCACTGAAGAGTGACAAAGAATAAAAGACAATATTTTACCTTTAAAGTCACAAACCCTAAAAAATTTTGTGTTATATCAGACTCTTAGGTATATATCATCGTTTCCATGCATGAAGATCTAATGGGAGCTAGGCGCACAAATCTCCCGCAGGAAGATAAGAACGGTGCTTTAAGGTTCTCCTGACAGGCTTTTTGGGAGGGAGGTCAAGGGGAGCGTGCGGGTAACCCTTTCTCGGCTGTGGCAGAGGCCTGCCGGCGGCGCTTAAGGATGACCTGCGACGGTCACAGAACTTCGGAAATTTGACTCATGTGACAGAAATGACGAAATGGGATTTTAAAGTTAAACTGTAAAGTACTCTGATCTTGTCTTTTACCCATGAAGAGCACCTTCCTAAAAATCGCCAGCTGATTCACTAGCAGAAAGGGCTCAATGTCTGAAGTCCCGTCTGGAGCAAAGCAACGGGGAGGTGCCATCGTGTCGGGATCAGCGCCGAGAGCCTTTGGCATTGTGTACACATTTGGGGGTATCCAGGTCAGCCCCTGGCCGCTGTGAGGGCTCCGTGGGGGACGCTTTCTGTCCCGGCTTCCGGGCGTGCCCTCCCCTGGGGCCCCGGCCCTCCTGCTCTCGGCAGCGGTCTCGGCGCCCGGCGTGGTGGTAACGGCTGATGCATCCCAGGAGCCGCGGGATGCCCGGCCTTGGCCTTCGGACGCTTCCTTCCAAGATCCCAGGGGAGCGGCAGCCCAGCGGCCTGCTGTAAGGCCGCCTCCTCTGTTCGATTCAAACTAGCACCGACGTTCTTTTTTGCATTACGGAGTCAAGAAGTTAGGGGGCCCAAGACCTTTTCCTACTGTCCTCTGACAGGCTTATAGAACTCCCCGTACAGATAACACAATATTAGGAGACAAGGCCTATTTTTCAAAAGTTGTACAATCACGCACATTCTAAAAGGTAAAATTATGCAAAGAAGAAGCCGGCCAATGTTGTTAGCGCAGCGTTCCTCTTCCAAGGCGGGCTTAGGGGCTAACAAGGCAGATTAAACTTGTCTCCTTCTGTTTTTTGGGCAAACCCTACAAAAAGATCACACTCATTTTTGTCGGCATGTTCAGATTTCCTGTATACTGCAGTATCTTCCTATCTTTCCCGAGGAAATGAGAGGAAACAGACATTTGTCTTCATTGTGGACACTTTTGTATGAAGGTAAAAAGCAAACCGCTCCTTGGTAACAGCACAGAGGCACCATTAAAATCAAATTTACAGTAAACAGAACCTGCAGCTGGGGTAAAACGCTCAATGTTAGTATTTTAATTATCAGCAAAGCTTTCGGAGGTCCAACATCTGCTCATAGCCGAATGACAGGGGCTGTTTATGTAGACCCAAAACAACGCAAATTTCTTCTCCACATATTAAAATGAATCATCTGTTCTGGGCACATCACTGCTATTTGCCTATTAAGCTGGCTTGTGTGGGTGAGGGGGCCCTGAACATCGTGTGGGGGCAACACGGCGAGGCCCCACCCCTTCACAAGGATGAGATCCAGAGAGGGCACACGCGTGACCGTGGGGCGTGCTGGAGGTCACGCTCACCTGGGTGAGCCAGCAGCTGCTGAGGACTGTCAGGACGAGCGGAGTAAACTGAGGCCACTCACAATGGCCCGGTTCGTTCTGTGGAAGTCAGAGTGAGCAGGGGCCGTACGCGGGGCTGCCCAGCCTGCCCCAGGCAGCGCGTCTGGGGGCCACGGCCTCGGACCGCGCTCTGCCTTCCGTGAACACGAGGACGGAGCGGTGGTGGCTCAGGGCTGCGGACGGAGGTGCGGACACAGCCATGGTCAGGGCGGAAAACAAACACTTTCTTCCTAACCAGGAACCACTACAGTGTTTACTTTGAACACCTTCCTGAGTACCTAAGTTAAACTCCTATGTTCAACTTGCAGAATATCTAAATGCCTGCATAATAAAGTTTAAAACTGCTGGAAAAGATATCAAACAAAAGACACATGATGAGGCCTGAACCCTTGCTTTAAAATGGACACAATGAAAACAAACTTACAAATTAAAATGTAGAGTGAAATGCAGCGCCCAGAAACCTCAGGTTTAGGGATGGAGACACACACCTTCCACACACCTGCTGGTTCTCTGAGCTCGGAGGGAAATCCTTTCTGGACACGACGCCGCCCGAGGGCTGCGCGCCCTCTGCAGTGGGAACGCGCGGGACACGCGGCTGCTGTGTCTGTGGGTCTGGGGGCAGCACCGAGCCGTTCGTCTGAGCGGTGACGGACGCGTGGGCGAGGTCCCCGAGCTTGTCGCGGCGTGCGCTGAGCCATGGGCACCACGCCTCGTGACGGGGTGTGGTGGGGGGGCACCAAGTCATCACACACGGCTACTCGGGCCGCGTCAGGGTGCAGACTTGAGAACAGTCCCTCTACAATTATCACTAGTTCGCTAAGGAGTCAACGGCCTCGTGGCTCTGGGATGGGCGGCCATGTAGCAGGGAGCACGCGCCGGAGCCACGTGCAGCCGTGCGTGGGGATCACACGGCACGATGCACGGATGAGGACACAAGGGCAAGGTCCTCTCACGGCATCAGGTAACGGACACACCACGCAGGAGCTCCTGAAACTGCTTCATATGGGGAATGGTGACTTGAACAGGCTTGAAATTCAACGCCACGTGTAACGACAACTCAAGAGCTCCCACAAGAAACGTGGAGACACGAACAAGCAATGTCCACCGTTCCTATGGACACACAGCCGTTTGCCCACGCGAAACCGCCATCAGCAATGCTCAGGAAAGAACTTAGAATGTGCTTTAGTGGCCACTTTTAGCCCTGGAATTGCCCAGGGTCACAGAGAACAGAGCTGCATGCCTGGCCCTGGTGGGGCGTCAGGGGACACGGAAGCAGCAGAAGCAGGCTCCCTGAGCTCCGCGCCTGAGGTCGGGGGGCATCCTCCTTGCTTCCTTCAGTTGCTTTCCTCTGGATCAACAAATGCCTCATCTTGATACTCAAGGCAGCTGATCAACCATGAATGCACAACCCCTATACCATCATTAACAGCACCAGATAATTACATTACAGCCCATAATAGGCTAACTACTTTCTGAAATTAAAAAAAAAAAATTATCCGCTTAATCAATGTCAAATTTCATCTTTTCTTGAAATCTACACATACATACGCACACATCCATTTATGTACAGATAATGGCATGAACACACATACAAGCCAAGTTTACACTGTCCTAACCAGCTTACTTTTCTGTTCGCATCCTGCTCATCATCACGCTCCTCGTGCAAAGGTCTTCACCAAACGCCTGTCTTGAACTAGAGTCCATGACAGACCAGGCCGGCGGTGTGGATATCAAGTTAGACAGGATGGCCTCTGCTCTCTAGGGAGTACACCAGGTGCTCCCTGAACAGAAGCCTCTCTGGGGCTCTTATCTGATAAGGCATCATCTCAGACTAGTGCCACAGAGATGGACCGCAAGTCTGGAGATCCAGCCCTTGAGCAACACTTGTTAAGTCTTTAGCAGCTACTCAAGTTTTTAAGGGGCAGGATATGTAAGAAATTGTCACAGCTTAAAAGACCCCAAGGTTCAGAGGTTATGTTCTGTATCTGTTCTTCTCTCTTTCCTAGAATCTAGCATAGGGTCTCCTTCACTATTCATGTGGCTCTGATGTGATTCTTGTACCTCATTAAGAGGTAACATGATGGAAAATAAAATCACAACACAGACGGTCCTGAGGACCCTTCGGTAAGCGGTGCAGCAAGGCAAGGATCTAGTTCGCTCAGAGCAAGACTCAGAAGACAGGCCCACTCTGGAGGTCAGCAGCGTGGCCGCTAGGAGAATTTGCAGGTTCCCTGAATGTGCACAGGAAGAATACACCTGAACACTTCTGGGGTTTGTCACATTTATAACCTACTAAATAGTTTCTCAATACACATGACAGAACTATGTAGGTTCTAAGGCAACCATACTAAAACTTATCCATAGGAAATTAGGTACTTAACATATTTTTAATTGTACATTTCTTTAATTTGGATGTCACTTCAGGTGTTACAGAGAAATTAAGCGGATACTCTAACTCACCTTTGTATACACCTCTGACACACTGAATTCTAATAATTCCTAAGCATGCCCATCTTCTCCCCTAGACTGAGAGCTCCCAGGGTGTAAGGACTCTATTATTCACCAGGGCATCTCCAATGCATGGCATACAGCAGGGCTTAACAAATACTGCTTTAGAAAGATGGCGAGAAACTCCCTTTACACTAATGTTCATTAGAGAATAAAGGGGAAGGGACAATCTTCAAAATCCTTTCCAATAAACAGAAAGAGCAGAGCCATAGAGTCAGCATGCCCGGATGTTATTCCTCACTATGATTTGGGCAAGCACTTCTCCATGGATGTCTGTGTTTTTGCACGTGTTGTGCCTTTCTTCTACATCATCTTTTCAAGGATGTTTCTAGAGCAAACAGCCTTGGGAGACAGATACTGTGTCTTTTTTAGAGCGAAGGGCAGATTTACCAACTGTCCAATATGACAGAAACAAGTATCCCTTTGGGGAAAGAGACTGGCCAGCTCACTGCTCATAGTAAAAGTTCTGGGCTCCCTGAGTCCAGACCCCCCCTGGGGTAGTGTTCCTTATAGCCCGCCGTGTACAGAATCCACGGGGCCTCTTCATATCACCAGTGGGAGCTGGGGCTTGGGAAGCAGAACAAGCACGATCCGTGCTTACTGCTACTGCTCTAAGTAATAATGTCCTTTGCTTCTGATCCAGGGATCTTGTGTCTTCCGCTGGCATCCCTTAACTTGGCAGGATAACTTGCTCATCTGCAAGATCTTGGATCTTCCATTGTGCTAGACAGTTACCTGAACTCCTCATATCTCAGAATCTAACCTATAAAATGGGGTGCTATGAATGCCTGTCTTGAAGAGTGAGGCACTCCATGTAATCTGCTTAGCCCTGTGCCTCACACACAGTAAGGGCTCAGGGAATGTTAGGCCTTATTATGATTTATTTTCAGTAAAATGCATCATAGTTCAGAGGTCATGTCATCTGAAACCGGTATGTAATATGACTAATATATGTGGATATGTAGAATAATCTTGTCTGATTAAAATATTTGAAGTATTTAAAGTCCTGCAATCAGGAGTAAAAAAAAAAAAGCTCCAGGCCAGGAAGAAAAGAACGTGTGGGTCGTAGCCGCGTGTGAGGTCGATGCTGTGCCCGCGCAGCATCAGCGCAAGCGCAGGGTCAGAACAGGAGGGGGGCGGTGTGCGGACGCACCGGTCACACCCGCGGAGGGCCCCAGGTGGAGATCTGTGCTCCACAGTTTAAGAAAAACATTGCCAGATAGGCATGAATACAGAGAAGAGAAACAAAAATACTCAGGGACTCGAAAACTCCTAGGGAACAGTTCAGGCCTTCAAATATCACAGGACTATCTTTACAGGACACGACAAGGGATCCATTCTCCGTGGCACTAGCAGGCAAGACTGGGGGCAACAGAGAAGTTACGGGGAAGTCAGCCTGGCCCCAACACTGGTTCAAAAATGAACACAAGGCCTGAGTGATGAGCCCCCGTTAGGAAAGGCTGGGTGGCCGCTTTTGGGGGATACTGCAAAGAGGACTCAAACCTGGGCCTCTATTATCCTTGCCAATCCTTTAGATTCAGATTCTAGACCTGCTGACGCTGGGAGCAGAGAATCTGAATATTCACGAACCTGTCCAAACAGACAGGCCGGGTGAGGGACACGCTTTCAGGAAGCTGTCAAACAAGTTTTGCCAGGATATGCTAGGTGAGAGCCTGTCAGAGCACTGGGACTCACTCTAGCTCTATGACCCCATCTCTGGCTCCCACTCTTAAACACCCACATGACCTCTTTGGTGCTACTTAGTTCCTTCAAGGGCAAACCAAATGTGAACTTGCTTTGCCGTTACCCGGACATTTGAATCTCTCCAGGCTCCTGAGTTAGCACCCACTTCTCTGTACCTTTATTTCTGTTCACAACTGTCTATCTTATCACCTGACCGTGAAATCTTGATGAACAAATCCCAAAGAATCTATAATTGGTTACAGTTTATTTAGAAAGGCAGTGAGGTGGTGGTGGAAACACACCACTCAGACCCCCTGCTGTAGGAAGCCCAGATATCAGATGCCCCCCCACCCCCACTTCCCCAGGAAGCCTGCCGCCGGCTCGTGGGGTCCACAGACACAGTATGCAGGCACACACCCAGAGTAAGGTATGTGGCGCTGGATTAACCTGAACTGGGTTGTTGGCCCGTGGAACGAGAGCCATCAGAGTGGGGAAGGCCAAGCGGTAAACCCGCCCAACTCAAGAAGGTGACTAAAAAGCCCTACAGCATCCCGGGGAGTGTGGCCGAGATCAGTGCCATCATGAGAGGCTTCCAGGATGCTAAGAGGGTGGTGTCTCTCACGTCTCCATTCAGTTCACCAGACTGGCTCTACGGAGGGGTGCTGGGGAATTACTGTCCTCAACCAGCCGATAGCCCCGAGCACAGGTATTGTGCTGGATGTTCTGAGTGCTGGTTAAATGGCCCCAGAAGCACGGAATGCTTCTTTTCCACTCTGATTAGAAAAGAGGATCAGAAATAGTCTGCAATTGCATGGGAATAGCAACAAGATTCTTTCACAGCTTATCTCAAGGCTGTGTGAACTCTCCCACCTCCTGCTACAACACAGTCTAGAGAGGCTGGACTGTCTTGACAGTCCACAGAACATCACACACATCCACGGCATCCGTGACACCACACCGAACGGGCCGCACGCACGCACGCCCAGTGGCTGGCATGCTGGAGGCCGCGGGGAGCCCAAAGAAGGAAGACCGCCTTTGCAGAGTCAGGGCCTGCCACGTCAGTGAGGCTTGTGGGGTCCGTGTGCGGGGCCTGTTGAGAGATTGCCCCCAAAGTGAAAATGCACCGTTCATCTTACCTCTCCCACCATAAGGAAGGAAGCACAGCGCCTGGTAGGCATCTCCAGATTCTGGAGGAAACTCCTTCCACTTCTAGAATGTTGTTCCAGTCCATATTGTGAGGACAGATTGTGGTGCGAGTCGGCCTGGCGCCCGTGTTATGATCCACTAGACGGTGCGGTGTTGGGGGCACTGGTGGGGGCACTGGGGGGGATGAAGGACAGAAGCACGTACAGCCTGAACGCTCGTGTCCGCCCAATTCACATGTGGGGATGCTCATCTCCATAGGGGCGAGTGATGGCGTTAGGACGTAGGGCCTCTGGAAGGCGGTTAGGCTGTGAAGGTGGAGCCCTCCCGAATGGGGTTCGTGCCTCTACAAAAGGGCACAGACTTAGCTCCCTCTCCCCACCCTGTGAGGACACAGGGAGGAATCACCATCTGTAACCTGGAGGAGGGCCGTCGTCATGCTCACATCCAAACTTTGGGCCTGCAGCCAAACGAACTGTGAGCAATACCTTTCTGTTGTTTATAAGCCCCTGATAAACCTCTCCGGTATTTTGTAAGAGCAGCCTGAAGTGTCTGAGACAACGAACCACAATGCAGATCCTTGGAATTCTGAAGCAAGACCGTACCACCCGGGGTAGATATCACATGCCTCTGGGATACAGCCTGTGGCAATGACAGGGACAGTCTGACCAACTGACCAGGCAGTAAGTGGCCACACCACCAGAACCTCCCACTGTGAGTCAGGTGCCAAAAGACCTGCCACGTGTCCACAGTGGCTTCCTGGAAGGTAGGTTCCACTGGGCTCACCGAGTCACGAAGCTGGAAGGGGCTGGCAGTAGTCACGGAAGCAGAGCTTCTGGGATCAAACCTCGGCAGGGCCAGAAAGCCTGAGTAAGCTGCATGAAGAGGTGGCCCCGACTCCGTCACGACATGTCCCACCAGGCAACAGACAGTACGTCGGGTATTTCAAACCAATCCCAAACATTTCTTAGAGAGTCCTAGGATCAGTGCACTTTCCACACCATTTTCACATCATTACGTATGGAACTGTACAGTGAGAAATCATCTCCCAAATGACAGATCTGAGCATTGAAAGATGCTGAGTCATCAGAGAAAGATGGAAGATTATTTACTATCTGGATGTCACCAAAATAGGAGGGCAAAGACAGCAGGCAGAAAGCCTTCCACAGAATTCGAAACTACTGAAGAAACAGTTTCATAGTAAATTCTTATCCAATAAGACTATTCTCTAAGTCTCTAGGGATCCTAAGGTTTTAGTTCTGCTTATATTATTTAAATTTGCTGGATGCGCCATCTAGGAACTTGGTATTTCAGATCATTTTCTTAATTATTATATATTCCACAAACACTGAAGCTAAATTCTTTGGATTTAATTCTTTATAACAGAAAGGCAAATATGAATTATGGCCTAGCTTTTAAGAAATTAATTATTTGAAGATATTAGCATGATAGACAACTATAATAAATAAAATATAAAGTAACCAGGTAACACACATTCAAACAGCCATGCCTTCAAAGGGAGAAGAACTCGCCTGGCCTAGGGTAGGGTTCAGGAAAGTATTCACGGAAGATCAGGGTCTTGAAGGATGAGTAGGAATCTGTAAGGCAGTGAAAGCAAGTGGAGAAAACCCCCCACCATTCTACACGTATTCTAGGCCCAGCAAGCGTGTGGCGTGGCTACACAGCCTTAGTGTGGGGGCAAGAGAGGGGAGCAGAGTGAGAAGCCGGGCTCCTCCACTCCTGGGAGGCTCGGGGCTCTGAACTTGGACATCTGTGGTGACGGGAGGCCCATGAGGAAGTCTAAGCAAGGAAATAACACAGTGGAAGAGATTTGGAAAATGATCTGTGGCATCAGACATGGAGAAGGAAGGTGCAAGTTGTGATATTGTTGCTTTCCAAAGAGCGATCAAACCCTGTCCACCTTTGTGGAAGGAAGACAGGGAGGGAGTCTGATGTGGTAGACGTCACAGATTTACGGGGCTGAGCTCCTGGTCTCATGCAAAGGTGCAAGGTTCAAGGCATTCATATGAACTAGCTCACTGGCTTCGTTCTGGATGCTTCAGTCTCTGCGCTCATCCCTGAGTTCCTCCTGCCTCCTCTTTTCCTCTCTGGGCAGCAAGGTCTGGAGGACTAACATGAGGTCAATGGAAATGTTCTTCAACCCAGCAGGTGCTTCCTGAAACCCCAGTGGTTTGCTGAGGTGCTAGGGGGGAACTCAGGTCATTCACAGCGACAAGAACAACTGTTCCCATTGTTAGTTCAAGAAAATCGATCAAAAAAGTACTTAAACATTTGTCTGTAGCAACAGAAGAGCTTGAGACCCTAAGTCCTGCTCTGTGAGCGGGAACAGCCGCTACTTGTGACACATTCACCCAGAGGAACTTTCACGGTGTAACACCGCCCTGGAGGGGCTTCGACCATTTTAGAATTGAAACGTGTTCCTAAGCTCAGTCATATGCTGTTTAACTTACCCCCATAGTAGACTGTGTTTAATGACGGGGAGCAGAAGAGACATTGAGGGTAAAATATTTGTCCAGGGAGAAACTGCGATGACAGGAATTCTACAAATTTACCTCGAATTGACTTTCCAAAGGTCCTTAACTTGTACTCATTTGATCAAGATTATTTATTTGCAAATAAGTGCTTACAAATGTGCTCTCTTACCCTGTCATTACAAAACAAAGCAAACACTTCAAACATAATTATAAAAATGTATGAAAATAATCTCGTTGATTTTTTGAAGGCACAAAATGTCAAGGATTCCAGCATCAGCTCATTGACAGCAGCTCTCAATTTAGAAGTCAAGCTGAGAACTGGATTCCTGTGGGAGAACCAGGAAGAGGTATCCAGTCGATTCTTTCCGGCAACACGCTGGGGGCCAGGGGGAAGGCTGGGCTTAGCTGGAGACTGCACGTCTGGCCGTGCCCAGAACACAGGTGGTGGTCCCAGGTAACTGCAGGGTGAAATTGCCCAGGCAGGGGAGGGCGCAAAGTTCTGGGCCCCAGGGGACACTGACGGCCGAAGCAGAGTCAGAGGCAAGCAGGACGGCTGGACAGTCAAGACCTGTGGTCTTGGAGGGCAAGAAAAAAGAGGGTGATGGAGTGTGTGGAGGGCCAAAGAGTAATACCCGAAAGACTGGAACAAGATCTCTGCCGGCTAATGTGTTGGGGAGGGGGGGGCCTCGAAATGTATCCTTCCAAGTACAAGACCACTGAGAGGAACAAGGGCGGGATGGACAGAGCACGGGGACAGGAAGCACGGGCCTCACGCCACCGCAGACAAAGTAGCACGTGCGTTGGCCTGGGTCCCATTCCCACCAGAGTATGTGATGCTGGCAATTTCCCTTCGGAGCACGTGGCTCATGCGTCATGAATACCAACACACGGCATTTTTATACAAAAATCAGAATACAACATGATCTGATTGGCAGTTTCATTAAAAGAAAAAAAAAAAAAAAAGAAGGTGTGTGAAACTTGGAATAACATTCACCGAAATATGGAAATTCCTGTTCACCTTCACCTCTGCTCACTATTAAAATTCCTCAGTATTTTTCTGAACAAAAATGCCCCACTCTTTCTTGGAGTCGCAAGACAATCAGCATGACAGTACTGAATTAATTCCTCATTTGCTGGCTGAAAGAAACTCAAAGCTGAATTGCCAAAGGGCAAAACAGAGCGAGTGACACCATACATCTCCGCTTCTATGTATGTCCATTTGATTACTGTGCTTGTATGTCTGTATTATCCTGGCGATCTAACAGTTGTTGTCTTACTTCATTTACAGAGTGCCAAGGTATCTATTAGCAGGAACTATGCTTTGAAAAGTATTATTAAATATCTGGAATTCTTAATAGAAATCCCAGGATGTCCAGCAGATAACTGACAGAGAACGAAGGCCAAGAGGCCTCCTCCGAAACGCTCCGTGATGAGAACGCTGGGGCCTCCGCCTGCCTGGTGCCCGCAATGGGGCTGCGCGGGCTAGGGTCCTCCCGCACTCCGACGTCCAGCCTCTGAGACGGGGCCTCGCCGGCGTTCCTTGGGTGTTGCGAGTAACTTCTGTCGTCCAGAACTCCCTTGTGCTAGTCACTTCCATTGGCTGGAACAAACCCTGTGGCCTCTTCTGCTCTTTCGACGCCGTCCTGCCGGGCATGAGGCTGCCACAGATCAGCCCTGCCTCTGCACACACCTTTCCCTACACAACATAACAAGAACCAACCAACCCTGAAAATCACAACTTAGCCAGCCCACCTCACCCTCACTGAGCTTGGTTCTTTCTCAAAACATACTTCTCTTATTCACCTTTTGGTTTTATTGTCCTACTTCTTAAATACATTTTTATGTATAAACAATGTTAAACATTCTAACGGATATACCCAAAAGTAGCCTGGATTTCGGATACAGCCTTATTAAATAAAAAAGGCTTCACTCCTTTCCAACCTACAAAGAAACTACCATGAACATGACATTTATTTGGCCCATACTTAACTTGGACACACTGAAAGACAGGGGGCAAGAAACACTTGGGAGGCAAACCACCAAATCCTAATCAGAGATATTTTTAGCTCAAACCTTCACACAGAAAATGTGTACCTAGAGGGAGAACATTTTTTCTTGAAATCAGTTGTAAATTCAGCACCGTGAATAGAAAATATCAAGGAAGAGAGGCAATTAGCACACAGACTCTTTACACAGCCATTCGAAGGGGCTGAGCCCACGGTAGGCGCCGTCTGTTCTGCATCTAACAGAGCCCAAGGCGCCGGCAGAATCACAGCCCCGCCGTGCTGGGTGACGGTTTGGCTGGGGGCTGGCCCACTTTCTAACTGTTGGCTCATGTTAAGTACCAGGACTACTAAAGCTTGACCCTGGAACTCCCACGTCTAAGACAGACGGAGACGAAGCAGTCTGGCCACTCAGTTCCCTACCACATCGTTTAAAACCCAGCGGGCTAGACGCCTCTCAGCTTCTGCTCGTTGGAGAGTTCTCGGATTCCATGACTGTGCCGATCCTCTTAGGGACAGGCTGAGCAACCGGACGGCAACCACTGCTTAGTCTATGGAAAACACCACCTATTGACTGGGCTGATACTGTTTTTTTTTTTTTAGAATGAGACAGTATGGTCGGGCCTTTCCTGTTTAGCTATGAATAAACATCCTCTTCAGTACTGAGCATACCTTCACCTCCACAATATAGTAGCTGATTGCGCTATTTAGATTCAGAAATTAATGGGCTGATTGTAGTATTATAGCTCAAATGGATTTACAGTTACCGTATCTGGCCCAGTGTGATTTCAACTAAGAATGACTTCTGACCATTTGAATGGAAATTCAGGAACATTAAAAGAAGCCATGTTTACACTGTCTGGTTCATCACATGCAAATACTGTGCATTAAGATGGGAAATACCCATTCATGAAGATAATGAGAACTGACATCAACATAATAAAATAACAGGTTTATAGATTCTGAGACTTCTAATATAAAGCAGTAGATTTGCTCCTTCTGCTTAAAAGCATATTCATCCCCCACCCCCCACTCACATTTGATCTGCAATCCAAAAACAAAGCTGTCTGGTTTGTTAGCACGAAACCTTATAAAATCACTCAACATTGGACATTAAAGCTTCCATTCTGTAAAAGAACAGGGTGCGGGGTGACAAGTATGCGAGCTGAGAACAAACAGCGGTGGAGAAAGCGGCGGGTCAATGGGCGCCCCCAGACTCCGGCATTCGTAACACAGTCCCATGAATAGCACCGCGAACAAAGACAGTGATGATAAAATTGGTGTTTTTGTTTTATAAGGCTGGCACAGATGGGCCTGGCATGCTTCATGATTCATTTTCATGAAACTTCAGCCACATTTCTACTGCTCGCAGGCAAAGGGTCTACGTGAAGGAGGCCAACGACTTGCCAATTGCTTTTCCAAATGCCCCAACTTAGGCCCGGAGAAGGAATTTAAACACTTCTCAGATTGGATGAGTGCTTATCATCTTCGGTAAACAATGGGACCTGAATGGTTCAGGTACGAACACGCATCTTAACTAAAATGAGTAACTTTTACTTCCCAGCTAGACCTAAAGTTCTAATATAGAACTTTCTGTTGAGATGATCATAGCTATACACTTTACACACACATTTCCTAATCAAGCTAAAAAAAAATGTCATTCCTCGTTCAGTCACGTATTGCTGACAATGCACTCTTTTACTTTACAATAAAATCCTGGAAGAAAGTCTTTGCTATAATGGAATTTGCACCAGTGTGTTTAGACTGAGTGCTGAATGTGGGGGTAGCCAGCGTAGGTTCCCGCAAGAACACAGACAGACAAATACATCTTCAGTCTTGGCCCCAGACATTACCTACATGGTGATCTCTAGCAGAAAATAAAACACTTTAAACACCACACGAAATAATAAGTGTTAGTTTTTTTTTTTCAAGTAAACCGAATATCATTTGGTTTTAGTCACATCTGGCATACTGATATAATTTCTTCACAGTAAGATACAATTAATATATTCACTTTACACTGCCTATCGTAACACATAACAATGAAAATCTCACTGTGCCTCACAGTTGTCCAGTTTTAGGAAAGGGCCTTAAATTAAAATGATAGCAGTGTAGGGCTGTTTCAGGTTCAGGTCCACTTCCTGCTCGGAAGGATGACCGAGGGCTGCTCTTAGTAACGGAGGGGTGAGAAACAGCAAACCAAACCAGTCTGAACGGGATCTGTGAACAGTGTAGAATCTTCTAGCTATGTCTTGAAGTCAAAGCCAGAGCTATTGAGGAATCTAGTTCTAAAGGCCTGTCTCCTTATAAAAACAAAACAAACTCCTTTCAATGAAGCTGCAGGTAAACAAGTTAAATTTGTGCTTTTGTTCAAAGGCCAAGACATTCTGCCCCCAAATGCTGGTACGTATTCTTAAAACCAGATCTAGTACCACTTCTGTAAATTATGAGACCTTCACGGAAAGGTTCTAAAGATGCAAGGAGAGGCCAACTGCTCTTCTCTGTTCTCGCACGTTTTCAGTAGTGTTTTATATTTTGGTCCCAGGGATCGATTACCTTACGCTGACTGTATTTGCATATTTCTCAGGACCTTTTTACAGAAGCATATACTGCTACATACACCAAAGATGGAAGGTAATCAGAATAATTCATAACTGCTCAGCAGCTCTAAGTGTCCGAAGTAAACCTAGCAGTTTAGCAATTTAAAAAATTGTGTGTCGCTGATGACTAAATCAGCTGGCTTCCCTGCAAGTCCTTTTATGTTCTGATAACTGTCAGCTCGCTATACTTCCTGGACGCTGGAGTCTAACCCCAAGTCACAGGGCACTTTGCTTGGCAAGTGAAGCATTTTAAGCAAGAGCTTAGGTAAAGCCACAGGGGCAGCTCATTAAATCTGACCACGATAGAATGTTATCGCCGCCCCAGAGGTGAGCCCAATCTCTGGCCGCGTGCAGAGAAGAACATCACACTCGATGCCAGAAACCACGTTTTAACAGAGGAGGGGGACTAGCAGGCACAAACCAGAACGCGTCCGCACGGATGTGATAGAGAAGACCCCATACCAAATGAACATGGGAGCGAGAGAAGGAGGGAGAAGAAAGCAACTAAGGAGGCTGGCTTGGCAAATCTAGATGTGGGCAAACCTAGATGAAAACAGTGTCCAAAGTGTTTGGCAAGGTGCCAAGTAGAGGAGGGACTGCACACCACCTGGGTAGCTCTACTCTACCAGAGATATGTTTTAACTCATTAGGAGGAATACTTTTTTAAAAATTAGAGCAATTCACACAGGAAAACATACCTGAAAAGACGCTCAGCATCGTTAGTCACTAAGAAAATGCAAATTAAAACCATGACGAGATATGACTACGCATTAACTAGAATGACTAAAATAAGAAAGACCAATAATGCCAAGCGTTGGTGAGGATGTGGAGCAACTGGGACTCTCACACGTGACTGGTGGGGATGCAAACTGACACAGCCGTGATCGGAAACAGTTTGGCAATTTCCGACCATCTGACCCCACAGTCCCATTCCTAAGGAAATGGAAACATGTCTGCACAAGGACCTGTCCCCGAATGTTTACTGTGGCAGCTATTTTCATAATTGCCCACAACTGGAAACCATCCAAATGCCCATCAAAAGAAGACCAGATAAACACACGGTGGTATATCCATACGGTGGAATACCGCTCAGGATCAAGGGGGAGCAAGGGCTGGTAGATGCAACAGAAGGAATGAATCTCAAAAGCATGACGCTAAGTGAAAGAAGGCCACATACTGTACAATTCCATTTACATGACATTCTGGAAAGGACCATACGGTAAGGAGAACCAAGGACTGGGTGTGAGGAATGTTCTAGAACTTGATTGTGCTGATGGTTAGGTGGCTGTACACATTTGTCAAAACTCATCCAACTGCAAACCTAAGGAGGATTACATTTACTATATGTAAATTAAACCTCAATTAAAAAAATAGTAAATATCTTACGTATAAATACTGCGTTCCTTCTCATGAAAGTTCTTGAACACGTCTAGGTGATTTCCTGTCACAAATGCTATGAGACATGTTCTTGCATTTGAGGGCCATGTGGATCATTTTCCATCGAAGCGGTCTTAGGATTCTATAGTTATATAATACTACGACTTTCTGTTCTTCATCTCTAGTTATTTAGAGTAACTCAGTGACTTCTCCTTAACACTTGGAAATGAGTCTGCTCCAGCTAGTGTCATATTTATTTTCTAGAGACAATGTAAATCCTGTGGTTCATATAATCTTCTGAAGTCTAATAATGACAAAAATCATTAGGCTGAATTATCATTTATTTCTGTTTTATTTTATCGATGACACAGAAATGAGCAAGGCTAAATCAAAGGGCAACAATATTGAGGGAAGCCAAATATATATAAATTAGATGCCTAAAAAAAGGAGATGCCCATTCTCTCACGCTGAAGATGGGCTTCTGTCAGGCTAGGTTTAGTGTTCTGTCTGTGGGAGATTCTGGGAGGTTCTCCCCACTATCTTTATTAACATTTATGGATGTATGCTACACTCTATTTAATTAGGGAAACACCACCTCTTCAATGAATGTGGCTTTATATAAAAATGGGGATGCGAATGTCCACCAGATGGCTGTAATTGTGGTCAATTAACACTGCTTTTTGTTCTCTAGTTATCCTTTGGTTATACTAGAGCTGAATATTGGCTTTCTGCTTGGCACTTGTGTGTGTGTGTGTGTGTGTGTGTGTGCGTTCCAACACAAGCCAAATGTGGGAGCCCTCCAGCGGTCCCCACTAGGCTACAATGATGTGAGAATAACGTCAAGCTACTGGTGGTTTAGATGGACCCTGTGTGTGTTGACAACCGGAAGTCAACAGTTGAGGAGAGGGGGATCCTACGGCTGTGGTCATTGGTGCCTTCTCGTCTAGAGTCAGAGTTCTGACCATCGCTTACACACCCGGTAAGGCTTTTATCCGCCAACACTGCCACCTTTTTCTTAATAATGTGGCTTGTGGTCGACTTCCAGACTCAGGTAGCTCCAGACTGAACGGGAAGTCTGGCCACAGCTAGTGGAAAGTGCCCAGACAGCGTACTGAGCCTTTCTACAACTGTGCTTTCCCTGACTTTAGAACGTGGCTGTGGCACCGGCCAGGGTGTGTTTTAAGTGTTAGGGAACAGCGTGTGAGGCACCCAGCAGCACGTGCTTGGCCTGCGGTCATGCTTAATGCATGGGGAGCAAGCCTGGCCCCTGATTCCCTCCAGAACCACTTACTTCTGAAGTAATTACCGCTTCTGAAAGAAAAACTCCTACACCTGGAGTATGACCCAGGATGAGTCACAGTGCTTGGTGGCATCGCATGGTGCTCCGCTCTTCCCCGCGTGCTAGGCCACAGCAGCTTCCAAAGCTGCTTCTCACAAGTTAGAATGGTGTTTACAAGTCTGTATTAGCAAGAGTGTCAAAAGTTTACTGAATTTACAGCAATTAACTGCACCAGCATCAGTATAGGTTAATTTAAGTAGTGCACACTTTGGGGAAGGCGTATGCAGCGGCCAGCTTTGTGTTCCGAGAGGCAAAGAGGGACTATCTGCAGACTATTACATACACATTCTCAGCTACAAGTTATGAATGCGTTCATAATACTTAACAGTTCGATTATCATGTGGTTGAAACCAAGTACAGTCAACTCTTGACCCCTGCAACGAAGAGAAGATACGCACTGTGCGCTCAGAACAGATGACAAGATGGAAAGGGTGCAAAGATATATAAAGATATAAATCCAACTGATAAGATAGAAAGGAAGACAGTCTTTAGTCTTTTCACCCCATTTTGGATAAAGATCAATACCCATCATCTTTTTTCTTAACATACTAAACATGGGAATCAATCACAGCCACTCAGTATGAATAAGGTGTTTTTTTGTTTTTTGTTTTTTTTTTTTAAACGTGATTGTTCCCTACAAATGTGCAGTACCCAGTGCCCAGGACCCAGGACCCAGCATCCAGGATCCTACACCCACGGACTCTGCACAAGGCAAGGTGCGCAGAGCCCTCAGGGTGGCTCAAGGCTTCCGCCAGGCGGAAAGGACACACCTGATCTCACTGGGCTGCTTAGCCCTGCTCAAGTGAGCTACCTGGGGGATCAGACACGGTAAGGAATTTGGGGGGAAGTCACTGAGCGACAACGGGAATACAGGGCCACTGACTCCAGGAAGTCGAAGGCCAAGCGTTCCGGCTGAAATGGCCACAGAGAGCCGGCCAGGTCGATAGCGGTGAATGCGACAGAGCCGTCCCTCCCTGTGCCTCTCTCCATGTCAGGCTGGCCAAATCTAATTGTATACAACTCATTTACCATGGCTGGAAAACAACAGACCCAGCTTATGAGAAAACAGAGATTTCACCAAAAAATTTCCCTGGGGAAATGTATGAAATTGAGCCTTTTCCTTATGACAACAATTTTGAAACTGTAACGTGCATCAACTCAAATTACCATCACATGCCCGAAATCAATTTGTCGAGAAAGACGCTCTCCATAATGGACGACAAAAAAACAAAACCAAAAACAAAAACAAAAATAAAACAAAAGCGAGCCAGTCAGCCAGCCAGCCACCCAGCAGGCCTGGCACCTCCGTTTGGAAATTGGTTAAGAGATGATGTGCAAAACTCAAAACTTTCCAGTATTCATAAGATATAAAAAAACATTTAAAACAAATGATTTGACAGCTGCAAATGCAGGATAACACCTAGTTGAATTATAGAAACAGTGTGGATAATTACTTTTTTCAAACGTTGGGGCTCTGTGGACCAAGGTCCTGTCTGAACCTCCCTGCAGCAGTTAATATGCAATAATACGTATCTGCTGTCATATTGCCCTAAGTCTCTTTATCATCCGTACATCAGTGAGAATGATGAGAGGCGTCCCATGATTCCAGCAGTCTTCTTTGAAGGATCCACACGTTAATTACCGCACTAATTATGGTTTTTGAATAACTAACCGGAGTAAGCAGCCTATGGGAGGTACAGCATAAACCTAAGACTGAGAAAACACTAGTCACTGAGTCATCAGTGTAGACTGACACACGGAACAGGTTTAAAAGAAGTGGAGGCAGAGGATTTGTAAAAGACAAGCATCTGCAATAATTAGGGCTCCGTAAAGCAAAAAGAAATGCTATTTCTTAATGGCAAGTGCATTTAAACTGTTATCTAAAGATCTGAAGGTAAGCCTGCTTAATTCACTGCTTCTTCTTTTGTTATTAGGAAAACATAATTGTTCCAAATAATTAGCACTAGAGTACATCACAAGCTGACAACAAAATTATAGAAATCTTCATATTCGGATCCCTCTAGCTGGCTATTAGGAACAGTTTCTGATCATAACCCATTAGTTGAAGTGCTGTGAGTTCTTGATTGCCACCAAATAACCTCAGATATCTGCCTAAGTTAACAGCCCCTATTTATCAGGGTTTTCTTGACAGTAAAAATTACTTAGGATTTTTACAGCTGCCACACAAAAGAATGTATTCGATGTATGCACTTGGAAGATTAAGTGATACAATAATTGAAACATGGATTTTAAATACACTCTTAACTCCTAAATTCCTACGTGAAAACCCGAAAAGACGCTTTTCAATTTTTAACAGTGGCACCACCCTGTTTCTCAGAAACTGGAATGGTCCCATTTTGTATCCTGGGATGTTCATGTTAATTTTTTTTTTGGCTTGCACTGTACTCCTACCTTTTACAAAACATCCCTTTCATTTTTAAGTTTTCTTTAACGCTTTTTTTTTTTATTGAAAAAAATTCCCCGTGTGTGAACAATGTCAGGTGTACACTTTGGCTTGTTACTAATAATTTAAAACTAGTTCAGTAGCATTCTGTGAGGCAGGGGGAAAAGAGACAAAGGGGCACAATATAGTTTTAAAGATAGCGAACCAAATGACCTGCTTGCCAGAAATCGCTGTATTAACCTCCTCTGGAAAAAACAAAAAACAAAAACCCAAACCCCAGACACTGTGGAGAATCTTCTGCTCTGCTGGTTACACAGCCCGCTGCTGGGAGCAGCTTATTGATAATACAACATGTGGCCAGTGAAAATGTGTTGGAATAATCTAGTAATTTTGTAATCAGTAATGCCATTTAAAGTTACTTCGGAAATTCTTCTGTGCCAACAGCTTAGCTGATAAACCCACAAAGCTTTATGTTTTATCCCATGAGGGGAACTTTGATTACTCTGGTAATTAATGATGTTGGAGAGTAATATGGATTTTCTGTTAAGATTTGAGTTTGAAGTTAATTAGTCTTCACGTTATGATTTGCTGATTAATTATGGATATTTAGCTATAAAGAGAGATGTTAATTATTAATCTCAAAAAAATCATCTAGTGTAATTAACTAAAACTTTGACATCAGTTGCAATTCCCATTGCGTGTAACTTCTGCGATTATCAATTACCGGCGCAGAGCACCGAGCGCGCCCCACGGAGGAGGCACCCGGGCGCCCGGCGAGCGGCGGGAGCTGCCCGGCCACGGAGCACGCCTGCCGGAGGCTCGGCTCAGCAGCAGGGCCGTGCGTGCCAGCCACCGTCTCAGTCCCTCGTGGCCGTTCTCCCGGGGCGGAAGAGCCTCTGTCAGGGCGTGCGACAGAAGAAATGCAGCCTGAGCGCTACCTCGGTGAACTGTCAAGTCATGCCGTGGCCTCGGAGCGGGAACGTGCCCCTGAGACCGACGGGCTTCATTAGCTCCGTTAAGCTCGGAGACGAACTTCGCCGCTGCTACACACATCTTTACTTTCGGCAGCAGCTTTTGCAACTATCGAGACAACACTGCAGCGCAAGCACTAATTAGTGTTCTATTCACATGACTTGAAATCACCTTTGTGGCTAAAAAGATTTTTTCCTTCATCTTTTCCCCTAATCTGTCAGCAACTTGATCTCTGTTACCAAAACGAGGAGGGGGGGTGTGATTAGGAAGAAGGGTTAAACCAAAAAGCATCATCGGCACATCACTGTCCTGGAATTTCCCCCGTAACACAGAGTCTGAACAGGGATCTGTTTACATTATCTCTAGATCATCTTGACAATATTTATTCTCTATTTACCTAAATGAGGCAATATGATGATATTTATTGCTCAGAATGGCTAAATATAGACTTTTCTTGAGCACTCAGTACCATAGTGGGAGGTTTTGCTCTAATCTACATCTTTAAACTGACAAGCTGGAGAATTCCTAATGAATGCCTCCTTTCATCTGGATGTCTGTGTGTATTTGACAGTATAAATATTTAGCAATATCGGAGTCAGCTTGTGATTTTACCCAGATGGACTGATTGATGCCTTGGCTCGATGTTGCCAAAGACAATCCATGTAGTTATATAAGCAATTTCCCTCTTTCTTCCTAAGAAGCAATTAGGTGGCCAAAGGCAGCAACCCCAAAATAGTAGAAATACTTCTGGTATCAGCTGACAAGTCTGAGGGATAAATAAAATATGGTACTTAAATTATTACCACTTTACTTTCATGAATCACGGGATTAAAGCTTTCACTTCTAAAGTACATATAAATTGCAGGGTTTCTTATGTCTGTAATTTGCAAGAATCTAAGTTAAAATACCAGCTAATCAGTCAACTCACATTCACCTTGGGAAAAGTACCACCCTTTCTTGTCATTTTTGTAAATTGCATGCCTAAGCACCAATGTTATTTTGAGAAGAAAAGTCGCTTGTTGTCAATAACACATACTGCAGTCTAGTTAAAACAACATTTGTTAGGATTTAATCGCAAATGTAATCTGCTTTTAAAGTTTAGACAGAACGCTCAGAGAAATTCAAGGGAAGGATAATAAATCATTTTCCTCATCTTGGGCGTGAACAAGGTAGACCTGATTCATTCAGGTATGTCGTTGTAACCACACACGGGATGGATTCTCTCCTGCGAAACAATAAAGGATCCGCGCTCAGAAAGGAACCACTAAGTGGCACCACCCGCCCCCCCCACACACACCACAGATTTTTTTTTTTCTGTCTACCGACATTGTTTTCTTCTACGTAAATCACAATGAGAATGACATCAAAGAATTACAGTCTTTTTCTCATCATCACTGTAATCCAGCTGCGAAGGTTGATAAGCTCTTGCTAAAACTTAGAACGGGCTTTTGGAACTCTCGGCATCGGCGGCAGGTACCCTCCGCTTAGCCTCGGCGTCACATCGCGTGAGATGCCGATGAGGATTATGGCAGGTGCATGCTCCTGCTCTGGGAGGAGAAAACGCTACACATTGTTTTTGGCACCAGCAGAATCATGCATTTCTGCAGTGTTGCTGCTTCCCCACCTCTCACCCACTCCTGCCTCCTCTCGTTGCTTTGTTTTCTATTAACTCATCCCAACCGTTGTATAACCCATGCAATAACCCAGGAGAAAGGGCAGGCAAGACATTATTCTTCTTGACACTAATACCTATAGATCCTATTCTGGTGTGATACCTCTCCCTATCACAAGATATCTCAGCTAACAGAATCCTCAGAAGTCAACAACTGGCATTTATAATGCATTCCAGAGGTGAGTGGGATGCGATGCCCACTGGTAATCAGACACACACCAGATTTCCGGGGACGAGCTGTCTCGCGACGACATACGGCAGCGTCAGGTGCAGGGGCACATCAGTCATGTACCTTTTTGTGCATGGCAGTTTCTTTTTCCTAAAAAAAATTACCCCATGCCTGCTGGCTGCTAGATGAAAATAAATGTCTACAGTATTCTATTTATTGGATGTGATGACTAATAAATTGGTTATTGATCAGATATAAAGGGCCAGGGTCTGAGGTGCAATCTATCGGTATCTATTCCATCGGCCATGCTGCACTTCAGTCGGTAGGGCGAAACCAGTATTTGCTTTGTTTCCTTATTTGAGGGCTGGAAGTATCGTAATACAACGATGAGAGAATGCAAGATGCCACTTACTTAATATACCACCTTCATAACTGTCGAAAGAACCTCTGTGTTCACAGATGAATCTGGTATTTGGGTGACAACCCAAATGTTACCCTGGGTAAGCCGGCATTGGTGGTATGGTGGTGAGCACAGCTGCCTTCCAAATGTTACCCTGGGTAACAACCACAGAAACAAAGTTTTGAATGAACAGCACTTTTTTTAAAACCAAATTTGTCACTGGGATGGCAGATGCGAAACCGTATGAACATGGCGCCACACCGCAAACAGCATGAAGACTGTGCGAGCGGACACGGGAATGTCCGGAAGCCTGCAAGTGAGGAGCTTCCTTCGTCCTTCCGCGGCTGAATCGTGCTCCTTTAATGATTCAGGGTAGCCTGCAACTACACTCAACCTGTGCGTCGCACGGCAGCACAACTACTTACCTAGAGTTATGAGGAAGAAAACAGCAAATCCAGCCAAGAATCTAAGGTGTGGACGTTAACCTCCCACATGTCAACATAATTTTCCCCTGGAGATGATATGTAACGGAGTCTCTAAATTGTTTTCCTTCTACACAACAGCATTATGCTCCATGTATCTCAGCGCCAAAGTACGTGTGAGAAGGTGATGACAAATGTACCTAATTAATAAATCGGAAAGTATTTAGGACAAAATGAATTTTGGTTTTGTTGTTAATTAAATTGTATCTATAAAAAATAACTCATATATTCTACTGAAAAGGCTAATTTTTAAAAAATCCATAAAAATCCAACACGGGGCAAAGACAAATGAAATTATTTCACTAGCTTTTAACATATATTGAAGATCAAGGAGGACATTAAGTACCCTCTCTGAGTAGATATTCACCAAATGAATTTAAAATACGCTTTACGCCATCAGTCAACTCCTGAACAGAGCTCTCCACGCTTTCACACAGAATCCCGGAAGATGGGCCTGTGTGCATGTGACATTGCTCGGTTTCATGATGCACCAGGCCACTTAAAATCATTTCCAAGTGAGTAAAGCTAAACTCTGATTATCAGGATTACGGAAAATATGACTTGACTAGTTATTACAGTGCTCGCCATCTTATCGCATTAGATAAATATGGAGAAGATATAAAAATAATATGGTTTCACTATAAATATTAATCATCAAGTTTACTGTGATTATCTTGAAGGGGGTCAGGGAAAACGCCATCAACAGAAACTCCAGACAGAAAATTCTCTCCTTTGGAACCAAGTTTTGGAGAATCTGATTAGGTCCCCGGCTGCAGTGTTAGGTATTCCGTTTTTGCCAAAGGGCCAGCTATGATGATTAACGTCATCTGTCTGAATCATTACTCTCTACCTTGGTTCAGCAAACACTATGAAGATGGCACAGTAATAAATGACCGTCGGATTCTTTCCTGCTTTGGCCTCTTTTTATCTGCCACCTCTCCACTGCCAGCTCCATCTTTCTGAACCTCTCTGAATCCCCAAAAGGGACGGGGTGTCTATTTGTTTTCCACTAGGTTACCACTCTGTCTATTGTTGTTTGCACTAAAGGGTACAAATTCAATTCATTCTTATGACATAAAAGCACTGATACAGTAAATTTTTTGCCCAAGAGAAAACAAAAACAAAGTTGCTGAATATCGAATAAGATTTGAAGCACCAGCATATATGTGAAGAAGCTTTCTGAGCAGCCTTAGTTATATAAAACCATTTTTTCTAAATGCATGTGTGTTCTCAGCAAGGGCATCCAGCATGTAAATGTGTATGAAGCAGTGTCCAGTTGGTGTCTGCGGGTAAAAGTGTGATTGTGTAAACCACAGGCTGGGACATCATGGGATGAGATTTCGACTTTTTGCACAGAACAAGGTCTGGTAACTTCCAAGTGGTTCTATGGAAGATTGGACTGGGGAGTAGACCGCACGGTACAATTAATAATGAAAGACAAGTACAAGTAGAATAAAGGAGTTAAGAGTGGCCACCAGACACAATTCTCTACACACCAAATTCTGTACCATTTAGGTCTTATTGCCCATTCTGGGAAATGAGCATGTCATTTAAATAAGTCAGTGAACCTGAACATAACCCCTGACCACAGTTTGCACCTAAAGTGACATGGAGTCTGTGACAAGGTCCTGTGTGATGAGACAGCCCTTCGGACACTTGGACAGCGGCCCATGAGCCGGGCGGTGGGCTGACGGTGTGGTGCAGACGGGTGAGCGCGGGCGCCGGAGTGGGATTCTGCCAGTGTGTCTCTGCCTTTAGGCCGGCTTCCGTTCACAGTGGAAACTCTCGTGTCCTGAAATATGTCAACACCCCATGTTTTGGGGAATTTAAAGTATGTAAATAGCACGACAGAGCTTGCTCACCAGTAACTTTTCTTTGCCAAGGGTAACATGTTTTGCTAGATAGGATGCTAAGAAGTGCCAAATGCTGTAAACCCTAAAGAGTATTGCCAAGTACCTTCTCACTCTGGGTCCAAGTCTTAAAAAACATTTAATACAAAATGAATCTGAAATCCTGTAATTGCCCACAAATCCTGGAACGTTACCTTGTGTACAACTCTAGTTATTATGAAAATGTTTTATATTCCTGCCAGAAGTTAAGAAGTTATCACTTGAAAATCACTGGCTAATCTAGCCTGCGCTAAGATGGATTTTTAATGAAAGTTTAATGAATGATAAATACTCGTTTCTTGATAAATGTTTAATTATGCCAATAATTACCAACTGCTGAAAACTACTGTTGTGTTAATAACGGCATTTTAGTACACACGCAGTTTCACGAGTCATGGTGCTGCTAGAGATCAGAGCTCCATCTGTCTGATGCAAACGAGCAAAACAAAAGTCTAATTAATATTTTGATCAATTTTCTCTGCACTCTAAAGACTATCAATGTCCTTTAAAAATTTTTTTTGATCTATTTTCTCCTTCATGGGAAAGAGGTAAGGAAAGAGGAAATGGGCAGAACTACTCTAAGATTAATTTGTGCAAAAATTAAAGAATAGAAAATAGATATTGAAATCCACTGATTTTATTACCTCACTGCATTATTAAGTATAATAAGCGCTTTCATGTTCCTTAAAGCTGTTTCTTAGAGTGGCGACCATTACACACTTAACAGCACAGAACTGTGAACTTCCTTTATTAGTTGGTTCAACTTGGCCCTTAACAGGTGATACATGAGACCTGCAATCTGTGTTGTTAGGGCATGTGTGCGGCCCTTGCAGTGCATGAACTGCTATTTGTAAGAGGGAATGACAGCTTTCAGGTCAGCAAACCCAGGATTCTAGAAGGTTCAACTAACCTTGACTTAATGAGCATTTGTTAATGATGGCAAATTGCTAAAGAGAAGGCGAGTCCCTGTGGCGGAGTGGGAGCCGGAGAGGGAGCCCTGTCCTTCCTGCCGCCAGGCTGGGTGGGTGAGCTCTCCTGCCTGGGGACTTGGGGGTAGCAGAGCAGGGCCTGGAGCCAAGGAGGCAGCTCTCCTGCTGTCTGCACAGGACCTTCTCAGAGCGCCCTCCCTCCCCAGCTCCCCACAAGGAACAGGGTGCTTCTCCAAGTCACTCCACTGGGGCCCTCTTGGGTGGGGGCACCTTCCAGAGGAGCTTCCTGAGCAAGGCGGGCTCTCACCTGCTTTGCCTTATTTACCCACCACGTAGTCCATCCCCCGGCCAAAAGTTTCCAGAAAAGACTGTGCGCGGGCTGAGTCAACGAGGGTTCTAAAGCATGTCCTTTCAATATCTTGTAAGGCTACAGACTTAGAGAATCTGGTACACAGCCTAAATACCAGGCTAACAATTCATATTTCCAGTAGTTCATATTGTGAAAGCAACCCAAATTATGCAGATAATTCCCAATTACACTTCATTTTTTTCAGACCATTTCTCTTTTAAGTTTATGACCAACCCCGAAAAGACCATGTGATTTTTAGAATGAACTCTTCTCCCAGAAATACTTGTTTTATATAACCGTTAATCTGACATATCTATTTTATAGGAACACTTTCAGTATTTCCCTGTTATCATTTGTTTACACTTAACACTATGACTCTTAGATGTATTTTTATTATTTATTTATTTACTTTTCTTACATGTGTTTTTAAAATTTTACCCTCATGATGGACCTCACACGCATGATATTGGTTCTTAAACGAGCCTTTTGGCAAGAAGTCATCTGTAACTTTTATATTTTATTGTGTACTTTGAGTTTAAAGTTACTTCTTGTCACTACAACTGTAGCTCTCTGACATTCTTAAGTATTTTCTCACCGTACGCTAGTGACGATAGTCCGCACAGAGTGTAAGAGATCACAGAAACGCACCTACAGGCACGGGAAGTGCAGACATTGAAGAAATCAAGGACACACACGTGTTGGCCTTCGCACACGCTCCCCCCACACACTACCTTGAGCGGGTGGCAGGCACGTTTCCCCGTCCCACCGATCTCAGTACATTACAGACTCTGAGCATTGAGAAGGGACACCCCCCGCTCCGATGAAAGCTCACGGGCTCCTAGCAATCGCTCTGTGGAGGGAGTGGACCCATGAGTGATATGGGAATTGATAACTTTTGCCCTCCGCAGCCACCCTGGACGTGCCGCTGCTCTGAGGCTCGCTCAACAAGAAGTTAACTGGGCTGTATAAAACAGGCATAATAAATAGTGCTTGAGATCGAACACAGGCTTTCAAATACCCGTCTTTGAAGGGCAACAGTTTAACGAAAATATCTTGTGAACTCTGCTTCATCCACGATGTGTGCACATGGGCACACAGGAACCAACCAGAACACGGCAAGAAGGAAATGTCAGGGATGGATTTTATGAATGAAACCAAAAGGCTGCCTACCTTACGTGTATTTAGATAAAAAGGGTCTGTCTTTATTCTGGTACTGAGAAGCTAGCTGTGCTAATTTATTAGCGCCTGCAATGAATGACCAGAAAACACAGCAGTGCACAAACCAACTGATGCACTTCTTTTTTTTTTTTTTAAGATTTATTTATTTGAGAGAAAGAAAGAGCGCTCATGCAAGTGCAAGGGGGGGGAGGGGCAGAGGGAGAGAATCCTCAAGCGGACTCCCAACCCTGGGCTTGATCTCACCACCCATGAGCTCATGACCTGAGCCAAAACCAAGAGCTGGACCCTCAACTGACAGAGCCACGCAGGTGCCCCCACGTGTTTTCTGATACAGATTTTGGCTGTTGTAGCAAATCCACGTGTCGGATCTGTGCGTGGAATCTAACACGGGGATGTTCTCACAGATGTACTGCTCTCCACTTTGCCACTTTGGGAGACGGAGGGGACTCGACAGTGTGAGCAGCGGACACATAAGCACGAATTCTCAGAGGCATGTGGGGTAATGTTTCTATGTTTCTCCTGTAAGATCGGCCCCGTAGGGCAGGGACCCCAGCCCGCCGGCTGCACCCAGTCTCTGCAGTTTCCAGGGTGCTGCGGGAATTACACTTCAGTGTTTCTTAAAGTGGGGCCGGAAGTCATTTAGGGGCATGTGTTAAAAATGCATATTTTGGGCCTCTTCTGTGCTGAATTCATATGTAGAAATCCTAATCCCCAGTACCTCAGAATATGACTGCATTTGGAGACACAGCCTTTGAAGAGGTAATCAAGGTAAAATGAGGTCATTGTGGGGTAGCTAACCCAATCTGATCAGTGTCCTTACAAGAAGGGGTGGAGGAGAGGTGGTTAGGACACAGTAACCCACAGAGGGAAGACCCTGTGACGACACAGACATGCAAGCCAAGGAAAGAAGCCTCAGGACAAACAAACCTACTGATCCTTTGCTCTCGGACTCCTGGCCTCCGGAACTGTATACGCATGCTGGTAAGGGTTCCACAGGACGGAGGTGTGAACGGGCGTTCAAAGACCAGCCCAGCCGAGGACATTCTTCCTCCGAATCTCGTAAGCAGTAGATACAGCTGTGTCTTTCTTCCACTGTTTCCTTGACTCCTTTTCTTGTCTGTTTTCTTCCTGTCCACTGACCAGTGCTTGACCTCCAGGGCTGGCTCTCTGGCCTTTGATGACCTTGAACCTCATGGCTCCTCACGGTTCCACGCTGGGCCCTCTTCTTGTCTCCTCACACCCCATCCCGAGGTAAACTACTCCTACATCTGCTGTCTACTCCGAATTGGAGAAATCAATTGATATTGCTTGAGCTGGAAACCTGAAGGTCACCCTTAACCCTTGATCCTGCCCCACTTCCCCTACATTAATGGGCTAGCAAGTCCGCCAACTTGTCTCCGTGGTTACAACTTCAGTGCAGACTGTCTCCCAACAATTCCCTTTTTCTGCCCCTGGTGCCTCCATCTACCTTCCACAAAGGCAAAAAGATGAATTCTTAAATTGAAATTTGATCCTGGAGTTCCCCGGATAAAAATCCACAGCTCTTCCTTGGCATACCTGGCCTCCTCACGAGCCATGCGCCTTGCCCTCTGTCACACCCCGCCACACTGGTCTCTCGGTGTTGCCTGCTCTCTCCCTTGGAAGGCCTGGAGCGTGTTCGAGCCCTCGCCTCCTGGAATAGCTACTTTCTCCTCCTCCTGAGGGAAGGCTTCCCCAAGGAAGGCACGCGCAGCCCCCACGCCCATGCCAGTGTCCGCCACTCCCCATCATAGGCACCCGCTGTTTGCTCTCACAACCTGTAGTTATTTTATGCTTACTTAGATCTAGAATGCAAGCTCCGGGAGGGCAGGGACGACAGCGTTTCCTGAGGAGATGCTCAACAGAGACGCGTGATTAAGGACTGCAGGGACGAGGCCTACCTAGCCTACCTGGCGGCCCAGGAGCAGTCAACCACTGAGGCAAAGCACCTGCTATCACTGAACACAGTCCACGATCGACAGACCTACCGGACGTGAACGTGTGGCCAAGCACGTCAGATCAGCAAACACCACGGTTACGTACAAGACGCAGCAGCTGGATCAACACTACCACGTCTGGAACTAACATTTTAAATTGGTTTGCGAGAGCTGCTTATCTCTGAAATACCTTACATCGGTGAGTTATGGAATCAAGCCGTGCCTTCTAGAAGAGCCGCACTCACTCAGGTTATGCCTTTGTTTCAGCTAGCAGGTTTTACTGAAATCATGATCACACTTAATAACCATCTCTCCTGACATGGCATTATGAACAAAGTCTACCTTTACCAACGTAAGACCTTCATTTGTTCTTCATCAGAGAGGTGAGATGTGTGTACATAATCAGAAATACAAAAACTTGGACTCCTAGCAGTGACTCAGGAGATTTAGCTATAAAGCAGTAATTCTGTGGGATTATGGCAATTGAAACTGACTTCCATATTCTCACATCCTTTGTGTAAGAACACTAACAATGCTTTTCATCTGATATTAGGGGATATGCTCAATGTGAAGATTTAGCACGATTAAAGGGATTTTAGGTAAAAAAAATTTAGACATCTGTCATGTAATACAACATACGAAAATGTGTCTTCCTTGTCTCTTTACTTAACAAAATGTTGTCGCATTTTCGGTTTGGGCAAGACAGAACTGCTCATTTTCCCCTCACGGCTCATCTGGTTTTACCCAAGCTGCTAGCTAGACAACACTCTGAAGAGAGAGATGAGTTATTTGTGGTGGATGTTAATACACTTAACACTATGTTACTCACAACAAACTGAAAGCCTGACACATCTCACCCACCATACAGGATAGTCACTCTGCGCTGAAAAACACAATTAAAAAAGGAAGTATTTGAAGAACATCCAATTTTCACCAAGACCTCATTTGGGAGGCCAAAGGGGAACAGGTATACTTGGGCAGCATAATGACTAATTATTATGTTCAAAAGATGGAAAAGTTGTTCAAGAAATATCCGGGCATCTGCATCCCTGCAGCACATTAATTATCCCAAGCAGCATTCGGTATTAGGAGCAGCAATTTTTAAAAACCCAGTGCACCCCCCACGCGCCCCCACCCCAGAGAAAATCTTCACAGGAACTGTTTTACAAAACCAGAACCAGAACCCTTGCCCCAGATGGCCCTGGGGGAGTCGTCGGGGGGACGGGGGGAAAGGAGAGGGCACACGCTGGTCAAGAGCGCCACGTGAAATGTTCCCTATGTCGCACGGATCTGCTCCTTAAAAATCGACATGGAGCACACCATGTGAACTGCCACATTTATAACCCGGTGCTGATATTCAAATTCTCTGTCTTAAGCTAAAGAAAGATTGAACACCCTGCTGCTGTGTGGCCAAGATTGAAGAGGTGTCTCACTGACATTGTTCAAAGTTTATGAAAATATATGAATGCTCAAATGTCATTGGCTTTGCGCCTCCAACAGACTGTGGTTTTATGAGAAATCAGTCTTTTAATCAAAATGATTGAATACCTTAAGGTCGAATCCAAAGATATCAGTTAATATCTAGAAACGTGCTATTTCTGCAAATTTTGCCAAGCTGTACATATTGTGGTGCATTTTAAAGTGTTAATTTGTGCATCCCATATTGAAAATTGATCTTGAGTTTTAGCTTTTTGTCAAGCAAAAACATATGGTTACAAGCTCTCTGCATTTTACGTGACGGCTGTTGAAGCTGTCACATGTGCAAACTTGATAACCGATGTGACACACACGCAAATAATTTGCTTGTTTAGTAACAATTCAAAGATTCATTATTCATGCAAACACACATTTTTTAAAATGATCAGATGGAAATAGTCTCCGTTTTGTACAACCTAGTCTGGCTGGTGTGCAAACCCAGATAAAATAAAGCTGGGAACTAAGTGGTATTAAACAAATCCAAGAATATGGGTATTTTCAGATAATTATTGAACCAGATGGTGTTTTTTTGTTAATTCTGCCATCAGCCTGAGAACTTGATGTCTTACATCTGCACTTGGTAAAATAAATTTTACCACCGACATTATTTCAGTTTTCTTAAAATATTTCAATCAGTTTTGAACCAAGATTTGCAAACATCTGCCACAGTGCATGACTAGGAGAAGAAATTATTTTGAGATAATTCCTTTAAAAATAGACACCATTTACATGGAATTTTAAATTTATCACCCTTTAAACGAAATCTTCAGAGTTACCAGTCTGAATGTTTAATAAAAAGTAAAATGAGAATAAGATGACACATGTGAAAATGAACATGGTTAACAGGCCGCAGAAAGTGCTGACTCACTTGGACATACCATCTTGGGATTCCACACTCCATTATTTCACAACCTTGACTTACCAGGGAAACGTTAAGTACATTCTCTGTGTGGTATGATTAAAGGATAAAAGTATATGATGAATTAATCAAAAGACACAGAGGATAAAGGGATTTTATCTACGAGTAAGTTAATCAGCCCTAATTGAATTCCTCCTCAACAGGACCTCTCCCGGGCTCCACCCACCAGCACACCTGCTGAGCTTCAAGTACACCCCAAAACCAGAATGTCAGTTTTAGGTTCCTTCCGAGGAAGTTCTTGGAAACTCAACTTAAACATAAAAACCCCCCACGTGGCTTAACTTCTTTAAGGTAACAAACATTCTCATTGAAGCCCACAAACAAAACCTTATTTTTGAACTGAGTCATGAATTTCCCACCTTCTGTTGTAGAATAGATTGCATTTCGTTAACAGTCTTTCGCTTCCAGGTTAGACAATGAATTCTGGGCGGAAGTTTTGGGATTCCTACCCACCCCCCCCTTTTCTTTTATTTTCTTCCCCAAACTCAGACATCTGAAACAAAACAATAATTTAGTACAGTGTGTTCCAAACAGAAGGTCTGCTGCACACTGACCAAACCGAGCAACAAAAAACTAGTATGACAATGAGAACTAATTTTGGACTGTTTCAGCTGTAACAGTAGTACCTAAAACGAGCGTACGGAGGTGATCCAATAGAGAGTTTCCCATTTGAAAGCAGGTTCTATCGCTTCTTGGCCTTTTGGCTAAAATCAAGTGAAAGCAGGTTCTATTTAATGTGGAGAATTGAATTACTCAATACCACCAAGACTTGCATTCCAGTAGGCGATGGGTTAGCCAGAGGGACAGGCATTTCATAGCTAGACTCCACAGCTGTGAGCACCTTGCAGCCTTCCTCCTCCCACAAGGCTCTCAAACCACAAGTGACATTAGCCCAAGGAAGTCCACTTCTGGTTGGTCTGGGAGGAAGGAGGTGAGGCAGGAGCAGGTGGTCAGCTGTCAGCAGCTAAAATCCGAGGCAGCTCCAATGAGCTGAACCCCAAGAATTCAGTTGCTTTACTTGGCTTCTTGATTCCCTCAATTACTTAGACAGGGGTTATTAAAATTTGCTACTATTAATTATTCATTCTACTTATATATGATACATTATTAATTACATATTATTAATTATAATTAAAATATAATCCATATCTGTTAATCATAATAATTAATATCTGTTAATTATTGTAATGATAAACTAAAAGTTAATAATTCAAGGCTTAGTAGATGACGTATGCTAAATGGTAACTTTCGCATGCACAATTTTACTCATAAACTCTCATGCAGCACATTCTAGTATTCCAACCACCCCCCCCCCCCCCCCCCCCCCCCCCCCACACAAGGAAATTCAAGTCTGGAGGACAGGCTCTTGCCCTAGGCCATGTAGCTACTGAAAGACAACTGCAGAGTTTAAACCTGGTCCGCCTGACCCCAGGGCGGTACTCCAAACCACTCCAGGCCCCTCTCTATGGCTTCATGCTACTCAAAGTCACTGTCCTTCTCCCCACCCAGGACCCCCAGGCTACCTTTCCTAAATCGTACTGGTGAAGTAGTTAGTTCTCTCTTTTCTCCTCTCTCTTTCTTACATCAAAGGGTAAGACAATTTTGGAGGTACTTTGTTTCACACCATCAGGCTATTTCCCAAAAAGTCAATGCCAATTAAAACTATTAGCTGCAGTAGATGCACATTATGTCAAACTCTTTGTGTTGTTTTTTTTTTGCTAATTTGATAGAAAGTATATAATTGCTGTTTTAGTTTAAAAACGAAGTTTGCGTTTCTTTAATTACTAGGATGATGAACACCTCTCCAGATGTTTGTTTATAAGTTGTATTTTCTGTTTTATGATTGCTCTGTCATCTTTTCTACCTACCTATTTATTGTTTGCAGTGTTTTCCCTGTTGATTTGCATGAGCTCTTTATATAAAAAGATATAAAACGTTAATGTATCATTTGATGAAAGGTATTTTCTCAGTCTTCTGGTTGCCTTTTTATTCTGGGAACTTTGGACATATAAAATTTAGCTTATCATATAGCTAAATCTATCAATCTGTTCCTCTGTTTTATTTGTTAAAATTCTTGGAAAGTTTTCTCATAGGGATTTGGATACCTGTTCAATTCTATTTCTGTAAACTATTGTACTTTATTTTTGTATTTAACTCTTTAATTAACATTTATCTTTGGGAATTGTGTCCAATAAAACTCTATAAATTGATTATTTGCTATCCTAAGTCTCGCACAATTTATTAAATATTAAATAATACATCCCTTCTCCATTGATTTGTGAGTCCTCTTGAAGAATATATACATTCACATACATACATACATATATGTTAACTGATTACATGTGAAAGACTGGTGTTGATTAATTTATTTGATCTCTTGCTTTGTTACACCTTCTTAGAGCTTTGAAGTCAGAGGTACTGCATTTGGAGTCCTGGCTTTGTCATTTAGTAGATCTCAGACAAGGCTTGGTTTTCTCATCTTAAGAAGGGATAGACAGTGTCTACCTCCTGCGGCTGGTACGAGGATTAAATGAGATGAAATATGTCAAACCTCTGGACTCAGTGTCTGGGACACAGGGAAACCTCAGTAATGACAGTCCTGCTATCCTCCATCCCTGGTGCACTGTTTTCATTATTATAACTTTGTAAATCTTCTAACTCTAGTTTTTCTGCTCAGGACTTATTAGAATTACAACTACAAATTAGAGAGGAAGAACGCTTGTCTTCCCATCGTGGAAATACTAAACATTTCGCTAATTCATCTTCTATACTTATCAATAAAAACTGTGTTTTTCAAATATAGAAATTAACCTTTTGAAATGGGCATGGACAGTGTTCTTGATTTCATTGTTGCGGTTAGAGTTGTGAATGGGATTATCTCTCTAGTATTTTTCTAACTGGTTATAGCTACGATACAGGATGGGTCTTCATTTTTGTATGTTATTCTTGTATTCAGCCATTTTACGGAGCCATTAATTTCATAGTTCTAAAATTCTCACAAAACTTTCCAGGCAGAGAACAATTTATGAGCAAAAGAATAACTCTCCTCTTTCTGTAACTACTTACTTTGGTTTTAATTTTATTTTTTATTAACCAGAACTTCCAGAGCTATTTAAAATAATAACAGTGGTCACATGCAATCTTGTTTTGCCCTTGATTTCGAGGGCAAGGTTTCACACCACACAGTTCTGAGAGATGTTGGCAGTCAGTCCTAAGTATAGGAACTCAGTTTCTCATCCCTGGCTAGGCTCCTTATCTTTACAAAAACTTCACCTTTATTTCATATTATTGGATTTTATTTTATGTATTTTGTACCGTTTATATATTTTGTGTAAGCTTCCTAAAAATTTTTTATTGGATAAGGAAAATATGCAACCCCATCTATTCATTTTGTTCCATTTTTACTCATTACAAAATGGTTTTATATCAAATGCCTCTTTTATCCTTTATCCTTTTATTCTTTAAGATAATCAGTTGACTTTCTAATTAAACCTACTGATATAGTTAAGGGATTTTCTAATACGCTACAGATTCCTAAATGTGTGCGGACAGATCACTCTATTTACTACGTTTTATTGAAGACCTTATGTTTCTATTCTAAGAGGTTTCTGAGACTGGTAACTGAGAAGGGAGGGACAGTGTTTAGAAATTATTATATATGAGTGTTTTGTAGAAGACTGTGCGCTCAAAAAATGTACTCTTGAAGTTTTCAGACTTGCAAAACCTGCAAACTTTCTAGAACATTAAAAAAAGAAAAAGGTCTCAATTTATTCTTGCACCATCTTTTGACATTTTCAAAACTTGTGAACCTTACATTATTATACAGCTTATTTTATTTGAAGCATTGTCTTTTTATCAATTATACATTTTTCATTTCGAATTTTTTCTTGATTTGCTAGATTTGCCTAATTTCTACCTGAAATATCTTGAACTTATTAATTTTTGTTTTTCTGTTTTCTAAGTCACTTATTACTGCTTTAACTGAATTACTTTATTACTCCTTTTTTGCTGACATTTTTGGATTGTCCTAAATAATTCAGTTTACCTTTCTGAATGAGTGAATGAAATGAAATAAATGAAATAACGAATAATGAAATTGATTTTGAATGAAATTCAACACATGAATGAATTCAATGAATAAATGAAAACATTTATAAAAACATTTAAGACTGCATTTATTTCTGAATTCAACTGGTTAACTTCTATATTCTTAATTTACTTGTTTTTTTTCCCATATTATAAAGTATTTTAATATTTACAGGTGATTGTTTTTCCTGCTTAAACTTTTATTGTTTATCATATTACAATCAGAGAATATGACTTGGTAATTCCTTGTTTTTTAAATGTACTAAAATTTCCTTTAAAAAGCTAATTATAAGTTCCATACAATTTTCATGGAATGTTGATCACATATGTTTAATGATGCCAAATTAAATATATTTATTAATTTCATCTTATTAATTATATTGTTCAAATGCTACACTTGATTTTTCTTCTTCTTGAGTTATCATAGACTGCTATGGATTAAATGCTCCACCTCAGTTGTGCTTACAGCAATTCTCTTTGAGTCTAGTGACACTTTGCTTTAGTGGACCTTTTGCTAGATTATTCATAATGCTATATCTTCACCTGTTCATTTAATCATCAAAAGTGCTAAACACGTATGATGTGCCAGATACTTATCTGGGATGTGGGGATGCAGCAGTGAATAACCCTGTCCTTTTGAGGCTTCTACTCTAGAAGAAGCAGAAAATAATACAAATTAAAATAAGAAAAACAAAAGTGTTCCAGACGCTTTCAGATATATTTTGAAGATTAGCCAAGAGCATTTGCTGACAGAACAGCGATCTGATGAAGTATTACGTACCAATCTCTGATTAAGCACCCTGAAGAATGGCAACATGTGGAACATGATGGGGATGGAGGGGTAAGGGAAGGTTCAGTTTTAAACAGGGCAGTCAGAAAAGGCCTTGATGAAAAGCTGACATCAGCAAAGACTGAAAGTAGAAGAGGGGGCAGACCACATTGCTGACTACAGGAGGAACAGTAAGTGCAAAGGCCCTGAGGTCAGAGCATGCTTGTTATGTCTGAGAAACAGTGAGGAGGCCAGTGTGGCTGGAGCAGAGTAATAAGGGGAAAAAATGCCCAGATGAGGCTTGGGAGCCATGTTAGGTAGTGTGAAAATTCTGGCTTTTACTGTGAGTGAGATGGTAAGCCACGAAGGGTTCTGAGCAGCGAAGGAACATGCACTGACTTACGTTTCAGAACCGCACTGTCAAATATGATAGCCACTAGCCACTTGTGGTAACGTTAATTAACATTTAAATGAACTAAAACGAAAGGAAATTGAAATTTCAGGTCCTCATTGCACTAGCCGCCTTTCAAGTGCCCAACAGCCACATGTGGTAAGTGGCTACTCCTCAACATCACAGAGCTGGAACATTCCCTCGGTCACCGAGCACTCTTCTGGGCAGTGCTGTTTCGGAAGGGTTCCTCTGTCTGCAGTCCTGAAAACCGACAGCAGCAGAGCAGGGGCGGCAGCAGGAAGAGCAGCGAGGAGGCTACTGGTGACAGATGGTGGCTGCAGGGACCAGAGCGAGCAGTGGGGGAGGGGACAGTGACCTGACTGCAGAGAGATGCCAGGGGAGCAGCCATGAGCGTCTGCTGACAGCCTGGATGTGCAGCTACCAGTCAGTTCCACAAAAGTCAAGTATTACCACCAACCGGATTTCGTCAATCACCACTAAATCACCCTGAGCAGCGGCAGACCCTGGGTGGTTGCTGAACGGTACTCGCATCTTGGCTGCTCCACACAGAACAGGGAAAACTTCAGCTCTGACATCTTACCCACCCCCCACCCCCCCAAATAAATGGATCTCTAACCCTTCTGCAAAGGAGGGTCATGTAGGAATTGGAAAAAAAAGGTCAAACTTCCCTTAAGTTGACACATAGTACATGAATCATTAACCCTTAAAACCTGAGCAATGAACCCCCTCTAAGGTTCCAAAGTATCCCTCTAGCAGGTTTAGAAAACCTGGGCGAAGTGATTATATCCACTTACCTGAGTGAGTACTATAAATGAAAAGTACTCTGTGAACTGCAGTGTCCTTCAAAATGCTTGTTACTGTTTATCTTAATTAGTAACAGTAATGGTTACTTATATATTATTTACCAAGATCTCAGATCTAAGGGTACATGCATTTTCTCTTCTATACCTGAAACATAGTAGATGCTCTATAAATACTTGTGGAAAGAAAAAAAAAATGAATTAATTCCACCACTCAGTTTTATATCTCAGTTTTATGCCGAGTTGGCCAAGTCTTCAGGTGGTAAAAATGTTCTAGTTACTTTGCCTGGGACCTGATGAACTAACGGGTAAGCTACAATAAAATCCTTCTACTTGGCCTTCAGGGCAATTGTGGCTACAAATACACTGCTTCTTTTCTGTTTTCAGCTCTTCTGATGTGCTTTGATGAAATATAGAGGAATTAGGAGTAGGGGCACTAGCTAAAGGATGTCAGGATGAAATAAAGCTAATGTCATTGTAGGGCAGAAAATCAGACACAGAAGACCAAAATGTAATGGTATTATAACTGGACAAAGGGAAAACTCATAGGATGAAAATTACAATTATAACAGATTTGGTTGAACCTTAATTACTACCAGTATTCTTATCCTAAATTCCGTATCTTTGGTGGGAAAGGCGGGAAGTTAACACAGTACATTACTAATTTTACCATGCCACTAAACCTCACCTGCCACGTAAGAACAATCATTCCAAACAGGAGTCGGAGTCAAGGCAGCTCGCTCAGCTCAATATGGCACTAATGGGGTAATACCCTGCATCAGAAATGTACCCTAAGTCCCATCACAGCAGGAGTGATGTTAACACCCCAAGTAGTAATAAAAATTGTGATGATTCTCATACTGAAATAAGTTGAAACTACATGGTGCTTGAGTTTAAAATGACATGTAATTGTTACCATGTATTTTAATAACCTAATTTAAGAATTTAGAAATTAGTTCCAAATAAGGAAATGAGAAAACAAAGATTGTAGCTATCAAGTAGGTGAACCAGGAAAGGACAAAAGTTTTTGACTCACAGATCTCTAGTTTTGTATGCTGAAGTGAATAAAAATTCACCATTTTAATGTTCATAAATACGTGGCTTCTAATATTTGTCCTTATATGAGATTTCTGGCACTACTCAAAACTATAATACCAAAAAAACCCATTTAAAATTATAATATTACAATGGTTTAAATGTAGTTCCTGTCCATTTTTAGATTAAAAAGTTTTTTAACTGACAAAAAAAAAAAAGCTTTTTAAAATACACACAGGATAGCCAAGACTATCAGTCGATGGTCTATTTTATTTCTTGCCAGTAGACACCATTAAAAGTTTTAAAACTCTAACAACTGTTTTCATTTCTCTCTCTCTCTGATTACCCTGATTGCTGCAATGTCTGAAGAAGTTCAGGATCTGTAAAACCCGTCACATTATAGAAACATGTCTCCCTAAACGAAATGTGAAATTCCAGTAATTGAAGTGATAAATCTAGTGTTTTTTGCTGGGGTACTTTTGATGAGAACGACAGTAGTAAATTAGGAAATATTCTGTGCTGTTATATCATGGTAAAAGCCTTTCCATTACCTGTTGTCAGTCACTAGGGATGGGCAAATCATTCAGCTCTCAATCTAGCTAGAAAACCTGAAGTTCTGTGAATGATCAATAAAGAACATATATATAAACTCTCCATTACCTTCATATAATTCTTTAGACAACTCTAGGTTGTTTTCTTTCCCTGAACTGGAGCACATCTCATTTATTCAGAACCAGATTGGAGATCTAGGAATATTTCATTGTTTTATTGCTCGTTATATGTCACCTTGTTTTCAAATAGTATATGAGTGTTCCATTTCAGTACGTAGAAGCCTCTATACCCGGCTGCTGAGGGTAAGTTTACGCATGATACAGACTTAATTGAATTACTAATAACTGTTACCTCCATTTCTTTATTGATTTTTCAGCTAAAATATTTATTGCCTTACGTTTTCTACTTTAAAAGTCTATTCTTTAGCAGTTCTTCAGGTCACACAGAAATATTCTAGAAGCTGTATCCCTTTCACATTATTCTGAATAACAGCGAAAGCAGAAGGGCAACATTAGTATTCTCTCCCAAATGAGCTCACTCATAGAATATTATAGGGGAAGGAAATAGATAATCTCGTGTTTCGATTAAAACAATCTATTCAGGATCCATCAACTTCCAGTTTAGAATGTTTGTCTCAGTTGTCGAAACCAGGTAACAGGAGGTCTGTTTCTTGAGTTACTATGAAACTCCCACCTCGCTGGTGGGGAGCACCTACTGTTGCTGGAGCCGAACACCCACAAGCTGACACCCTGTTCATTTGCACGGTATTGTTCAATTCTTACAAGTTCTAAAGGAAGAAAAAACAGCAATAAGGATAAATTATCTTTAAGTTTTACGCTCAGCTTAGATTAAAAAAAAAAAACAACAAGTAAAAGTACTTGAAATGTCAATGGAAAAGATTAATGGAGACAAAGTAACTCATGTCCCTTACCCTCAACACATTAAACTTCCTTTATCACATATTTTATTTTGGTTGATGATTTAAAAATGGCCAAAAGAAAAAGAATCTGATTACTTAAGAGGATAAGTGGCAAGATTAGAGGAATCGTTTATCTGGAAAGAAAAGCCCTGATTTGGTTAAGAATGTGCAGTTGTGTACATCTAACTCAGAGTTACTTGGAGGAAGATAAAAGGACAAGAAAGCAAGAAGATGGCTTGATCCTCAAGAAGGTTGGAGAAATGACTTCTGTTGAAGGAATTAAAATGGGGGCGTGTAGTGTCAGCCAACAGCTGGGAAAAGGACGAGGGACCATCTGAGAACGTTAGAAGCACTGAGAGAGTATAAGGATCTGGAGCACCGAATCCCAGAAAAGTCAAGTCGGTGACCAGGTACTCAACCGATACACGAACACTTTCATTTCTTAATTCCCTTAAATCCTAAAGTAAAGACTGTACCTACTTTCTTTAGAAAACATAAAACTTTAGAAACCTGGATAAGGGGAAACATGAGGTGAACATGCTGATTATCAAGCTTGCTTTGTTCCCCTCGGTACACTGTAACTACACTGGGACCAGGCAACCCAAACGAGCACCACACTCATCTGGTAGCAGTTACATAAAGTTCAAGGCTTTTCCTTAGAAAATATAAAAGCTTTGATAGAATTTGACCTGCAATCTGAAGTCTTTTTGGCAACAGAAATTTCGAGCACTGAACAAATTTCCTCAAGAACTCTAGCTAAACCAAGAGTACTCCATACGCTGACAGACTGAGCCTAAATGGGCCGATTTAATGTTCTGGATGTCATTTATCTGTAATTACCAAAGGCAAGAGTCAAGGAAACACAGAGACAAAAACACAAGGCAAACAGAACACTTGCTTAATTTATTTTTGGAGAGTATATGCACTTGAGGAACAGTTTTATCAGAGCTTTTACGGGTCCCAGGTGGTCCTGCAAAGAAGGTGAGCAAGGGCCGGTGGACCGTACGCTGGGCTGCCTGCCTCGCCACTCGGAAGGAGTACATTACGCTCCCTTAAACCACGATACCAATCCTCTCCAATTAACACATATTTCACTAAATGTGAATGCTTCTGTTTTCACCTTGCTTCATGGGCAAAAATCCAGAGAACATTTCTGCTGGCTTTCTTTCCTCTAGTAACGAAACCACATGTTTTTCTCTCTTAGACAAAGCCTTTTAGGGGCTTTTTATTGAAGAGGGATAAAGGAAGGAAGGAAGGGGTGTGCTCCAAAGTAAGGAGGGATTCTTTTCTCTGCTGCCATTTGAATTTGTCATTAAAAGTGCAAAGGAAAAAAAACAACTACTCATCACTTAATAAATATGGATCTACAACAATTCCTGCTGTGAAACATCACGTCTTCACTAAGAAAGAGAAAAACGAGTTTCTCCCAGACCTTTATTTGAATTTACACGGAACACACTTTCCTAAAATTGCCCACATGTCACTGCATCTATTTTTCTTTTTAAATCAGGCATTAAATATGCATCCTGACTCCCACGTAGGCGATCTGCAGCACAGCAAAATGACTGTGTATTCAATTATAGGCTAAATAAATATAGCAAACATTAGGGAAAGAAGTTTCCAACTCTATGGGCACCAGGCAGGGTCTCCTTCGCCCCCGTGCAGAATCAGGTGCTGTGTGTCAAGTCCTGCCCTGACACGGGCCACGCACTGAACCTTCTAGGAGCTGTCAAAAAAATGGGCCTCTTCTATAGTTAGATACTGGGTCAGTTTGGGAAAACAAAGAAAAAGGAAAAAAAAAAACTTCTCTATGGAGTTGGTCGATGAATCTAGCATGTATTTAAAGTGAAAACAGGTTACTTTAATGAATAAGCCACTCATGGAATAAGGTATTTATATCCCCCTTTTCTATTATGAAATTAGGTTAACACTTCTATAAACAAACTGAATTGCAAAACAGCAAATTCACAACAAAGTTAAGATTTTTTCCCTCCATCCTTGTTCAACTGCAGAGGTTTTCAGAACAGTCAAATTCTACCAAGATGCATGATCCATTGCCATCATGGGGAATATCTGCTTCTAACCTTTCTATTATTACTAACCTAATTCCAGTTTTCAATAATTTGGAAGAAATGCTTTTGTTTGAAGTCACTGCTATGAGCCTTCTGCAAAGTTCAGTAAAACTGGAAAACACGGTTGGGGGTTAAAATGATGATAAGTCATCGGAGCCTCGCACGCTGGAGTCTCCCAGAGCCTGCCAGTTCCCCTGCCTGTCCTGACGGGGCCTGAGAGCCTGACGGCGTCCATCCTGGCTAAGTCCCAAGCGGATGAAGTGGGGGCCCACCGGCAGGATTCGTGGAAGTACTGCTAACGCTCTACAGCGTGAGGGCCCGACCACCACGGCAAGCACCTGCCATGCATGTCCGCATGAGCCACTTACTCTACCATCTAAACGTATCAATAGCCAGGTGCGAACTTCCTGCTGAAGGTTTAAAAAAGCGTTTTTAATATACCACATAATAAATATTTAGACACACTGTGAATTTAAATCCCACACTTCTTAATAAAGATTTATGTAAATTTTACCAGGCTATTAAAAAACCTTTCCAAACACAAAAAGTCCATTTGTCATTGGGCAAAATTTATTCAGAAAATAGTTCAAACGAATATACCAGAGTTGCCCCATAATTTATAATTTCTTCTTATAAGCCTTTTCAAAGTGGAATTATGATGCAAGTTTCAGTTTATAAAAATGGTAGTGCCATTTAAGTAGACTCTGCTTGATAATTTAAAAATACTGAGATGACAAATCCAGTATTTATTCTTTCGTTCAACAAATATGCGTTAAATGCTGCTTATAAGTGTTTTCTGACTTTGGTAAAATAGTTGAATGGATCAGTATTTTCTTACTATCTCCCTTCTTTTCCTCTGCCACTTGGATTCATGCTGTTGTAAGCAAAGATATTTTTCCTGCGCAACAATATTTAACAAAACACTGTCTGTGGCAAAGAATAGAACCTGAATGTCCGTGTGTAAGGGAAGCGTTGAACACACACTACGGTGTGCTCACTCTTACATGCCGTACACTCATTCAGAGGAGTAATTAGATCCGCATCTACTGACCGAGAGGGAAAGAGCAAGTTCCGGAATGACGTGTGTAGTACTCTTTCCTTTCACCTCCCAAAGCAGTGGTGAGGGACACATGTTCACTCCTGCAGGGAGGTGTGGTACGGACCCAGCTGTGGGCGGTGATTCCTGCATCGTGAGATGACCTTTTTCTTCATTTGTGTGTGTGTGTTGTTTCACTTGTTGTAAGTCACTTATTGGTGAATTAAAAATTTCTAACAAGGAAAATGAAAACCGAGAACAAACCAGGAGTGGCTTAATACAGAAGACTCAGATTTTAACCCACTAATTCCATGCCCGTTTCCTAGGTGCTTAATTCCCATCAAGTTTTCTGCTCCCGGCCTGGCGTAAGATAAAGGACAGTTTCCTCTGGGCCATTCGCAGATGCCAGGTTCTCTGTTACATTTATGAGGGTTTGACTGTACCTGAGAAGGGACTGTTCTCTGCTAGCATGAAACAGCGTGTTCCATAAAGCTCTCCCTGCCCACCCCCTCTCCCTGTCCAGAGAGAACAGGAGCGGGGGCAGGGGAGGGACAGAAGGAGAGAGAATCCTAAGCAGGCTCCATGCCCAGCCTGACACCGGGCTTGATCTCACGACACCGAGACCATGACCTGAGCCAAAATCAAGAGTCCTACGCTCAACCAGCTAAGCCACCCAGGCGCCCCCAACAGCAGTGTTTTATAGATGAAAGACTTATTTGCTAACCAAATGAGTGCTTTTCCTTAAGTAAAACAGCCATTTACACAGACCCATAACTGGGAGGCATGTGAAACCTGTTATTAGTCCAATACATCAGGCAGAGATGTGCACAGCAAAAAGGACCCCGCATCCTCAGGTGAAACAGGAGGGGCAGGGGTCATTCCCTGTGGGTCCACCACGGCTGCACATCAAAAGAACCTGGGAATCCATGCCCATTGCTTTATGTACAGCAGTGTTCAAAGAGCCGCTGCTGATTCCATTGGGACTGAAGCCGCCAGCACGTGGGGTTCACCGTGCCCGATTGTGTACGCTGCTGGGATACAAAACACAAATACTTCCGGCCACATAAATACAGCAGACATTACGGAAACAAGGTTTGCAGTTCTATGGGCGTCGGGCACTGGAAGCGATAGAAAAATCACCCACAGTGCCCCACTTATTATTCTGGTGACACAGGACTCGCGGGGGCTTCACCAGCTGTGCACAGGACTCTGCAATGAGCTGTCCACCCACTCTGTTCTACAGCGAGCCCCCGCAAGTCTCTGCATATCCCCCACGTCCCCTGGGCTGACCTCCTAACCCAGCACACCTGAATGGCCCATCATCGAGGGCTCTGTGGGAATGCACGCCCCTGCCCCTCTCTCGGCAAATCGCACGGGGAGGAGCAGACAGAGAAGTGACTAGAGAGCCTTGGAAGTCAGACCATGCTTCTCCTCCATCTGCAAACCCACAGTCAGAACATGGCTATTGCAATGACCAGGAGCCTCTACAGGAATCCAAGAAACACTGTAATAAAGTGGTTTCAGGTACTGTGGTCTCTTTTAAGTCAATGCTTCTTCGGGATTTCCACTCAATATGCTTTTTTTTTGTTTTAATCCTTTGAATTTTTTTTTAAATTTTATTTTATTATGTTAGTCATCATACATTACATCATTAGTTTTTGATGTAGCGTTCCATGATTCATTGTTTGCGTATAACACCCAGTGCTCCATGCAATACGTGCCCTCCTTAATACCCATCACCAGGCTAACCCATCCCCCACCCCCCTCCCCTCTAGAACCCTCAGTTTGTTTCTCAGAGTCCATAGTCTCTCATGGTTCGTCTCCCCCTCCGATTCCCCCCCTTCATTTTTCCCTTCCTACTATCTTCTTTTTTTTAAAAAAATATAATGTATTATTTGTTTCAGAGGTACAGGTCTGTGATTCAACAGTCCTACACAATTGATATCCAAATGGCCAACAGACACATGAAAAAGTGCTCAACATCGCTCGGCATCAGGGAAATCCAAATCAAAACCTCAATGAGATACCACCTCACACCAGTCAGAATGGCTAAAATTAACAAGTCAGGAAATGACAGATGTTGGCGGGGATGCGGAGAAAGGGGAACCCTCCTACACTGTTGGTGGGAATGCAAGCTGGTGCAGCCACTCTGGAAAACAGTATGGCGGTTCCTCAAAAAGTTGAAAATAGAGCCACCCTATGACCCAGAAATTGCATTCAATATGCTTTTAAATTTTATTGTATTTCTACATCAGTTTGCTAGACTAACTCCTTAGCTATAGATTAAGGCTAACTTAGGGTTTACATTAGAAAGGAATAAAAAATGCAAGGAAGCCTCTATCTAAGTGGCAGCAAATGGACTTGAATTATAACTTTTAATTAATTAGTTCAAAGAATGTGGAAATGAGATCCAAAATAGTTTTTTATCAGTTACTTTAATCCCATTTACTCTCCTGCCATGCCTTCCTTGCTTAAAAACGTCAGGTGGGCAAAGCTCTTGCCTATCACTCATCTCCTACAATTCCCAACACACACATCTTGTGCCCACGAGTTTGCCTTCCTGTGGATATTACTGCTGATCCTCGCTGGGGGTGCTCTTTCCCAAGGGCCCAGTTCAAATACGTGCCCAAACTGCTCATCTCTAAACTCCTGGAGGGCTGTGGTCCCACTTTCCTTTAAAGCCTTTCTCCCAGTGACAGAGTAAACTGCTCACAAAACTTTCTGGCTGCTTCATCCCAAGTAAACAAAGTGGGGGCAGGGGGCTTCTCAGAGAGTGACCTTTGGTCTACAGTTTTGTGTCACAGTCCTGGTCACTGTCCCTCTTCCCCATTGGTCACTATCCAAATTCCCACATGTCTCCAGAATAAGCTGTTTTCAAGTAAAAGAATGTGTGTCAAGTTTATAGATTCCAGCTGGATAAGAGGTTTGGCTTTTCACTTTTGCGCCACCTCCCAAATTCAGTTGTTTTTTGTTTTGTTTTAAGTCATGGGTCCCTCTAAAGGCAAGGGCCTTCCTGGCAGGGGTGAGGCCACTAGGGATCAGACTGCATGCTGAGAGCCCATGGATGAGTCCGTCCACCTTCGAGTCTGAGTCTCCAAGACACCGCCGGCGAGGGAGGCCGAGGGGGATGGAGAACTTGACGGGGCCTGGAAACGGCACCGGCAGCGCTCAGGGACCGGACACCTGGCGGACTCGCCCATCAGGGAAGGACCCATCAGCACCCAGGGTGCGTCAGCCAGAGGCCTGCGGAGGCGGCTCCAGCGGACGCCCGCACAGCAGCTGCTCAACCAACGGGCGCTGTTCACTGACACTAGCGGGGTCCTGTTGCTCAAGCTCCTCACTGGAAAACTGATCACTCTCTCCTCACAAAGCTAAGTTTATGAAATGCCTGAGATCTGCCTTAAGGCTGTCTTCCTTCATTCCCTTCTTCCTTCTTCAACATGGGGATCAGACACACAGAAACGGGGAACTGGAGATCGGAACGGAATGGGTCAGCCTGGGCGCCAGACTCCCTGGGAGAGGAGAGGGAGGCAGCCCCGCGAGCTAGTCCTCTAGTGTAAAAATTCAAAGATACATAATGTCAACAGAATATACAATAAACCCTTATAAGCCCATCACCCAGTTTCCACAGTTATCAACATTCTCATCTCTCACCCTCACCACAACTCCACTCAATTCTTTTACTTATAGTATTTTAAAGTAAAATTTACATCCAAGGAAATGTGCAACTCAACCATTCCATTTTCACAAGTGGATACACCTGGGTAACCCATGCTCTGTGTCTGCACAGAACCTTTCGCTGTAGGAAGTTCCCTGTGCTCCTGCCCATTCTTCCTATCCCACTCAGACGCAACCACTGTTTGAACATTTTTTTTTTTAACCTTAGATTAGTTTTGCCAATTCCAGAATTTCATATAAATTGATTAATATGGTACTTTGTTTTCTGGGTGTGGTTTCATTTGCTCAGCATAATTCCTGTGATTGTGCCACACTATGTATCAGTAGTTTTTCTAACTAATTTCCCTTTTTTAAAAAAGATTTATTTATTTTGGTGGGGAGGGGCAGAGGGAGAGTCTTAAGCAGACTCTGCAGAAAGCACAGCCTGACACGGGACTCGGTCTCATGACCGCGCTACCATGATCTGAGCTGAACACTTAACCAACTGCGTCACCCGGGCGCCCGTTCTAACTAACTTCTGAAGAACAAATCGCCAACTACCACAGTGGCTTTCAGGATGTAACAGCTGGCACAGCAGTCCCAAGCAAAACAACGAAATCTGCACAATGTCCCCTTAGAAACACTCTCCCATTTCATGCTTTTTGTCTTTTGCTACACCTGTCCCGCCTTTAGGATTCAAGACATTTTACTTCATCTTTCAGTCTAAGACATCACTGACTGCAAAATGTAATTCTGATTTTGAACAAATTATTGGGACTTCTGATTTCAGAAATAATAAAATGCAACACAAAATCCCCTTACGAGTGCCGAAACGTGACATGTCTGCTCCCGGCAATACAGCACACTGCTCAGGGGTTCGCTTCTGGACTCACACTACCTGAGTTCAAATCCAGGCTCGGCCACGTGTGTCCTGAACAAGTCACTTAAAACTATCTGCCTGGACTTGCTTTACTGTGAAACAAGGCTAATGATGCTCCTACAGTAGTTATTATGAAGATCAAACGGTTTTGTATACGTGACAAGCTTATCAGAGTGCCCAACGTGGTGAGTGTTTAACAAGCTATTCTTTTAGCTTGCCACTGTCACAAAATTCCTAGTCTCTTCCCTAATTCACCCTCACGGAAGTTATTTGAACACATGTTCATTGTGTGGCTTAATTCTCCTGGAGGGTATTTCCATTTAAAAATAAGTCTGTTACCAACTGTGCATCCTTAAGGGTGCAAAATATACAGGGCTCATGCACCTGAGCTGGGGGACTTTTATTTCATGCATTCAACTATGTGCTAGACCTTATAGTTTGGTTATTTCCCTGTCTACCACTTATTGCCAGTGGGTTAAAATATGTGGGACTACCTATAATGTGTAAAACGATCAGCTGTGAACTAACAGAACAGAGTTCAGTGGCTTGATATAAGGAAAACAGACAAAAATAAATAGCTCTTCTATGTACCAATAAAATGGTATATGAGTAAAATATAATTAAAAAATTCTGTACACAACTGCTACCATAATATTTACTATACGGGGAAAACAACTGGTTGAAGGACCAAAAGCTGAAGTAAATGGTGAGAAACAGTGTTCTATAAAGGAAGTTTTAAAATTATAAAGATGACAATGTACTTGAAATGTATTCTTGAAGAACGCAGGAGATAACAGGAAGGAAGGGAATCTGTTCTCCTCACTGTTAAAAGAGAACAACATCACAGGCGGGGCAAGAGAGGTGGTGTACGGAGCAGAATAAAGGACCTGGAGAGAAGATGAAAGACTCGTGGGAACTGAGCATGAGGTGAAGGTGGCATTTCAAATCAAGCAGGGAAGGTACGGATTACTCAATGAATACACTGGGAAAATAACCATTTGGGGGGAAAATGAAATTAGAGCTTTCGCAGACTTTATACCAAAATATGTTCCCAATGGAATGAAGGTTTAGATTTTTAAAGAGACCATAAAAATACCAGAATATAATCAAAATGTTCCTATAACCCTGAAATAAAAAGGTATGACACCAAAGCCAGACGCCACACACAAATGTCTACCTTAAAAACAAAACACGTCATTGAAGGGAAACGACGAGCAAGGAGTTCACAAAGTCAACAACACAAACGCGGAATAAACATACAGGAGAGCGGCGAGCCTCACCAGCGATCCCAAGAGCATCACGCCGGACAGACCGGCTATGCTGCTGAAATGAAGACTGCGCGCACACAGTGAGGGGGGGCTGGGAGGAAAGAGGGCTCTCGGGTACCTTCAGCGCGAGTGGTTCAGTGGAGGGCAACTTGGCAACACGCACGAAAGCTCTGGAATCACGGCTCCTGGATCCCCCTGCTAGGAAGTCATCTCTAGGAACTGGCAATGTGCACAAGGACGCTCACACTCCCTAGACCACCCTCTGCAGGCCCTGCCATCAGGTGGCTCTTGTTCCAAGAGGGATGGAGAGGCCACTTCGCCAGAAAGGCTCCCCAACCACTCACGTGGGGTTATGCCACAGTTCCGCCTTCCGTGCACCCAGTGCTTTTCCTTCATCGCATCTTTAGGACTGGACAACAAAGTCACGTGCATCGTAGTGACAGCGCCCCTCGCTTCCGCTACACACCAAGTCCTGTGGCCCTTCCGGTCTCCTGTGGGGCCGTGGGGGCAGCTCGGGAGGCAGTGCCGGGGACCCTGCAGGTATTCAGCAGATTCTTGCTGTATCCTTCCAGTGACTTGCAAAGAGGTGATCAATAAAATCTCCACGGACTCCCCAGTACCCAAAGGTCATGTCTAACCTGCTCGGCACGGCAGACGATGATCTTCACAGTCTGTTCCTAGTTTCACTCTGCAGCCTCACCCCTCAGACACTCCCCCATAAGGTCTTTGACCAGCTACACCGAGTTTACCCACTTTGAGCCTGTGCGCTCCAAGGATACTCCTCCTGCCTAGAATACCATGTGCGTGTCTACGAAACACCCTCAAAACCTGGCATCTAACTCCGCAGCACACCCTGACTGCGGCGAGCTGAGTGAGCCTCCTCTGGAGCCCCTGTGGCGTCTGATGCAAATTTCCCTTCTGCACCTCTTGTGTTGCAGGGGAAGCACCTATCACACTACCTTCTCCTCTACTGGAGACTGAGAGCCCCTGAAAGCAGCAGCGGTTTCATTCTGTGTGCCTTGACCTCCCTTGCCTTCTCTGGCTGTGGTGCTTCAAACTATAGATTAATAACAAGGAGAAAATCTACAACCCCATAAACACCAGGAAACGTAAGAACAATTTAAAATAACTCAAGAGATTGAAGAAGAAATCAAAATGGAAATCAGAAAACACTTAGAGCTGAAAGATTTCAGAAGTTCTAGAATATTAAAACTTGGAAGTTGCAGCTAAGGCGTTACTTAGAAGGAAATTTGGACCCTTATAAAGCATAGAAGTTGGACAAGTGATTAAGCCTTCACTTTGAGAAGTCAGAAAAAAAACATGAGTAAGCCAAAAAGTAGAAGGAAGGAAATAAAACCTAAGAGCAGAATTTACTAAACCTAAAACAAAGACCTAACAGGAAGGAGCTGCTTTTTTGAAAAGACTAATAAAATGAACCAACCACTCTCAAGCGACAAGAGAGAGGGCACAGAGGACGACATCAGCAATGCCAAAGGGACACACCAAATACGCAGCTCAGAGGCACATCCCCAAACAGGCCTTGCCAGGGTTTACCCACCATGCCTTCACCACAGCTCTTCCCATTCAGATCCCACACTTCATTTTAATAGAGATTCAGCAAATGGAAATTTTTATAAAAAGTCAGTACTATGCTCTAATAAAGAATCAAAACTCCTCTGGACCCACTGTTTACTTCAGTTTTCCCAAACACACATTTCCAAGTCAGAGGTGGGTTACAGCCCACCGGAGAACACCGAGCATGGCATCCAGTGCCATGAGCCCGGCAATATCAGAAGCTCGTGGGAATTTGACACTTCCTGAACTTTCTAACTTACTTAAGGATGCTACCTTAGAGCATTCTTGAGGAGGAGAAAGCAATTCTATGTATAATTCAGGGAAAAAAGACTTAAAGTTTAGTTTAAGGAGACAAGAATTTAAGTTCAAAGATCTGTTCTATGGAGCAGAAATGTGGACGAGCAATGATGTTCAAATAAGTAATAGCTGTGAAAACCTTAGGAAAAATAAGACAATCTACATCCAAAGTTTTCAATCCCATTAATAAAAATAAAATTTCCAATTAGCTTATCTTTTTTTATAAAAATAAATCTCTCTTAAGTTAAAAAACTAAAATCACCCTTTCAATGAAAATATGCCAGCTAAGTTTGGGACAGGGCCTGGGCTGAATTCAGTGGTTCAACATAAGACCTCCTACAAACAATAGCTCTAAGGTGGGGTGGAAAAAGGCAAGTTCTTTTGTTTTAGAGACCTGAAATGCAACAGAAACAAAATATAATAAATGAAAATTCAGGTACAGGAATTATGCATTTCATACTGAATAATTATTTCGGTACTGCCTGTAAATCCTCTCTGCTAAGCTGTGCATCTAAAACTCATCGAACTGCCAAGGGGTAAACGCAGCTCCATCCATCAAGCAGCCACTTGACAAATACATTCCATAATAGAAGTTTATTTTTATGGGAGGCTGAATCAAGGACTTTCCCATGCATACAAAAACTTGTCAAAATTATTTATGAGTCTTGCTGAGACACACAATATGTCATATCAAACTCCTATTTTCCTTCCAAGCGCAGACTGTCAATATCTCCGCTACTATCAATAACGTGGAGCGCCGCTGAGAGAGGCCCCCAGGAGCCGAGGTCCTGTGCCTGTCCCGGCCGCTGCCGGAAGCTGTCTCTAACCGCGGTGCAGCCGCCAACAGGCAATTTACCACCGCTATGAGGTGCACTTAACGCAAGCACTGGGGACTGCACTCAGAGACTTTGCAACATAAAGTAAAATGGAAACATATGCTTGAAAAATTATGGTAGATTATGGCTGAAGTAAAACAAAAATAACAATATATTTCATCTTTAATTTGCACACAAAATATTAGTTAAGGCTGATAAAACAAACACTTGAAAATCATGAAAATGGCCTGTCCCCACTGAAGTGTCCACCCTGAAAGCTTATTTTGATGGCCTAAATCAGAGAGGATGAGGCGTCTCTCGGAAGGTGAGAAGTGTGCTTCGTGAGGGCGACGTGAACTTGGTTCTGCCCCTCCTAATACTGCTACCGTTTTATTTTGTGAGGAAGCATTTCTTTTAGTGAGTTCGGCCTTTCATTGCTCTGTCACTGTCCCCAACACAGGGGATCACACTGGAAATAACAGAAAATGGCCGTGCAAATGGGAAAATGCATTCTTATTTTTCAGCTCCCGGGGTGATGGAAACGCCAGTCTCCCATCCCAAATTAGCCCCAGGAACAAGTTGGATACAGCAAAAACCTAAGTGCTTCTCAGAGATTCCCTTATTCTAGGAAGAAGTGAGTTTTACCACTGCTGCTTCAGCCCTGTGCTTTGACACGAGCCGTGGCAAGGCCGAGAAGCCCATGAACTGACCACGACGACCAGGAGCGACACCCACACCACAGTGGCTACATCTTGGTGGTGCTGGGTGGGCGGAAAGTGCGAAAGGGGGGTTGCTGGACATTTACTTCAGTTTCTCAACACTAACAGAAATACACACTTGTGAGATCTGCTTCAGGACTTCAGCGCTCTCTGCTCCGTCCCACCTGTGTGGGGCTGGGGGAGACAAGCAGCTGCAGAATGCTTACAGAAAGCCTGCCAGCTCCGATCCCTGGGCGGCTGCTGCGCACCCCTGCAGGGAGGGGTCGGCCCCCAGGGCCCTGACCTTAGGTCAGGTGACTGAACAATTGTAATCACTGTGCGCATCTCACCTGGTCACAAGGATTCCGTTCAAATTCGATGCTATAGAATAATGCACAATGCAGAGGACAGAGTGTCTGCACTCGGAGTGAACAACACAAAAGTGAGCAGCCAAGCAGCTACATCGCTGTGGTATGCCAGAAATGTCTCATGTTCTCCCCTGAATGTGACTTAAATTCACTGGTCCTGATATCTAAAAGTAACTTTGAATTTGTTTTCCTGGAATGCCTAAATTCAGTACTAACAAAAATGGGTTCGATGACAGATTTTTTTGGTATAAGCGTGTCCTAAATATTGTACTATTTGTTGTGTATCTGAAATTCAAATTGAAATGTGTGTCTTATACTTTTATTTGCGAAATCTGAGGACCTTACATTACAGGGTTTAGAAAAATAGAGTCTCTCCTCCTTTTCTACAACAGATAGAAAATCAGGTCGAAGAGCCACATTTTGCATTTCAGATGACTTAGGAATGATTATATTATGTGCATTAAATATGTTTTCCCTCTGCACTTACTACGTATAATCCTTTAGTATTGTTGGTACCTTAACAACTGGTGCTTTTCATTCCTACATAACCTAAAATTGTGCTCTTCGTCCAGAAAGGCTGCTGACTGCTGTCTATTAATAGTTTGTAATTTGTAAAAAAGAAAAAGAAAGGTCTTCTCTCTTTAACAGATACCCATAAAATATGTAACTTTCTGGCTCCAAGTTTATGGTAACACCTTAAGGTTCTCAGCTCAATGCCAACTTGGAAGCATTTCACAATATCACGACATTCTAGTTCTACTCTCACATCCCATTTACTACTCTCCCAAACCTTTTAGACTCGAATGATCACATTCGTTATTCCTGAGAAACTACCAACTGCCTAAGCTTTTGCTTAATTTATTCCCCATTCCATTTACCTACCTTCTCAATATTCCTCTTCTTATTAAGTCAATTTTTCTCTTTTTCACTTAAAAAAAAAAAGTTATACACGAATACGCAACACTGGAATAATCCAAACAATACAGGTATATGTGGTCTAAAAGGTATGCGCCCCTTCAGGACCCTGCGCGTGTGTTAGTCTGCCTGCAACCATGTATACATGGTTCACATTTTTCTAAGGAAAATGGAATATTGGATCTACAAGTTTCGGATTCCACTCTCTTCTATAGCCTATAACACATATTGCTGGAGTTATGCTTTGCTTCTTTCCCTGAGCCTTTCTCATTGACCCGCCCATGCTGATCTCTCCACACTGAATTCCTACTGTTACAGCCCACATTTCAAAGATACTGCCCCCCACCCCCCACCCCCAACTGCCCATTTCCTTTTACTTCTGTGCTAGGAACTCTTAGCTACTGGAGAAACAAACATGGCCAAGGCCTGGCTCCCACCCCCAGAAGCTGAGGGTCAGTGGGACCTCATGTGATGGGCATTGATGACTCTGAACAGAAATGATCCACTTTTGGCAGGGACTTCAAAAAGGTAATTCTGGAAGTGACAATAATCCGCACTGGGATGGGGGTGGAAGAGGGACAGAATCTGGGAGGCTACATTACTACATTATACAAGAGGCCACGAGTACCCTAACCTGGTGTTGATGTCATCATTCTGATTAGTATAATCATTCTCCAAGCATCTTAGTGCACCTGTCTCACCTTCCCAGCTGAAGCGCCAGGAGCTCATGCTTACACGTGTTCTACAACCCTCTTAGCATGACGTCGATCACAAAACAGGCAGGTAGATATTAATGATGATTTAATAGTGAATACAAAATTTTCATTAATAAAGTACATCAAAATGTTAAGCAGAAAAAAGAGAGCAAAATTAAAGTGTAACAAGGGGTGGATCTTCCATGAACGTCCTGGCACAGTTCTTGCCCTCGCCAAGTGACGACAGGCCAGATTTGTCCTCAAGTAGGAAGTTATCTAATGAGAACTCTGACACACAGCTGTTATTTCGGAAACTGCTGGTTTAAATCACACGAGGCTGATGATGTTGAAAGAATACGAAGACAAAGAGGCTGTGCCTTGACTGATACGATCACTTCAGCTTCGTAACAACAAAAGTGAGTGTGACAAGCGAGCGACATTCACGCTCCGCGGTACAGTCACTTTACAGACTGCGAAGCACTTTTACAGCCAGTTTCTCGGTTTAATCTCCCGAGAACCTTCTGAGCTAGGACTATATTATGCCATTTAAAATTAATTATTTCTAATGAACTACTGGGACCTCATCAAGATAAAAAGCTTCTGCACAGCAAAACAGTCAACAAAACCAAAAGACAACCAACAGAATAGGAGAAGATATTTGCAAAGGACATATCAGATAAAGGGCTAGTACCCAAATCCATAAAGAACTTATCAAACTCAACACCCAACGAACAAATAATCCAATCAAGAAATGGGCATAGACATGAACAGACATTTCTACCAAGAAGACATCCAAATGGCCAACAGACACATGAAAAAGTGCTCAACATCGCTCGGCATCAGGGAAATACAAATCAAAACCTCAGTGAGATACCACCTCACACCAGTCAGAATGGCTAAAATTAACAAGTCAGGAAACGGCAGATGTTGGCGGGGATGCGGAGAAAGGGGAACCCTCCCACACTGTTGGTGGGAATGCAAGCTGGTGCAACCACTCTGGAAACAGTATGGAGGTTCCTCAAAAAGTTGAAAATAGAGCTACCCCACGACCCAGCAATTGCACTACTGGGTATTTACCCCAAAGATACAAATGTAGTGATCCAAAGGGGTACATGCACCCTGATGTTTATAGCAGCAATGTCCACAATAGCGAAACTGTGGAAAGAGCCAAGATGTCCATCGACAGATGAATGGATCAAGAAGATGTGGTATATATATACAAGGGAATATTGTGCAGCCATCAAAAGGGATGAGATCTTGCCATTTGCAACAACGTGGATGGAACTGGAGGGTATTATGCTGAGCGAAATAAGTCAATCAGAGAAAGACATGTATCATATGATCTCACTGATATGAGGAATTCTTAATCTCAGGAAACAAACTGAGGGTTGCTGGAGTGGTGGGGGGTGGGAGGGACAGGGTGGGTGGGTGATAGACATGAGGGAGGGTATGTGCTATGGTGAGCGTTGTGAATTGTGTAAGACTGTTGAATCACAGACCTGAACCTCGGAAACTAATAATACATTATATGTTAAAAAAAAAAGAAGATAGTAGGAAGGGAAAAATGAAGGGTGGGAAATTGGAGGGGGAGACAAACCATGAGAGACTATGGACTCTGAGAAACAAACTGAGGGTTCTAGAGGGGAGGGGGTGGGGCATGGGTTAGCCTGGTGATGGGTATTAAAGAAGGCACGTACTGAATAGAGCACTGGGTGTTATACGCAAACAATGAATCATGGAACACTACATTAAAAAAAAAAATTAATTATTTCTGAGTAGGCAATATATTTACCTGGTTCAAAATTCAAAAGGTACAGACAAGTTTATAGTAAAAACAAACATAAGAGAATGCAGGAAAAATAAGGTTCTAAGTACAATGTATAAAGAAGGAGAAGAGAATCTGATGGAAAAAGAAAAGAATTTTATGGAAAAATGGTCGGGAGGGGGACGGCGCTGGGGATTCTGACCACGCCAGGTCCTCCAGCGGAAGGACAAGGGACCTTCCCATGGGGAAGCAGGCTGGAAGACAGATGCAGAAGAAAAGGGTTCTAGGAACAAGAGGTTTCATTTCATTCAAAAAGTAATTTTATTTAGCACTGTCACTTTGCCTTTGTTGAGCCAAGCTGGTCAAGTAAAGAAGTAAAACTGTCCCTGCCCCAGGAGAATTAAAATCAACAGAAACAAGGCCCCATGGCAACAAAGGATATTTAAATACGCAGTTAAAGGCCTGTGTTCGAATTCCAGCCCCGCCACGGACGGAGGTAACGGGATGGAGGGAACAACAGGCCCCAGCATCAGTCCCACCTGAGAGCTGGCACCGGGTTCCTCGTGTTGAAGAGAGAACAGCACAAATGTCACATGCACGGCCGGACCAACGACCGCGGGAGTGACCGGCGCAAGATGTACACATGCGTGAGCTGTTAGAGTCATGGGAAGCACTGGAGAGCAGTAAGAGTAATGGGATCCAGGGAAGAGTTGGTAGGAGAAACGTCTTAGGAAGAAGTGAGGTGCGCATGGCAGACAAGAGAGGGGCTGGCCTGGGAGGCTGCGGGCAGCCACGGCACAACCAGGGAGCCGCCGGGCTGCACGAGCTCGGGCGTGTTTGTCTGCCGCCGCCGCGCCTCCGCGTGAGAAGCGCCCTGGAGGAGCGGCCACCGCCCCGGCCCAGGGGAGCAGCTGGCCGGCCAGGGCTGCAGGAGAGCGCGAGTGCTGCGGGGCGGCCTGGACGGGGGACACGGCAGCGGCAGGAGCCGGCGATGCTAGGTGACCACAGGACAGTCACACGATTTTCACACGTCCATGCTCATCTTAGTGGCCAGCGGGAGAACGGTCGGCCAGCGTAACACACCTGTGATGCCATGGGGGGCAGACGTGAGGGGGGCAGCGAGATGCTTCCCTGATGGAGAGGATGTGCGAGTCTGACAGTTACTTCGAGCAGGAGGAAGATGAGCCGACTGAAGCCAGTCTTTCACCCTGAAACAGATGCTTACAACCCCAAGCCTCACAGTTGAAGGGACAAGAGAAGGGCCACAGCTGTCACATCATTTGCTAACAGGGCCTAGGTGGTAAAGAGTTAAGTCCCAAATGTTCCAAGATAGGAACTATGATGATTTTAAAATGCAGTTGGAATGATCCAAATTACCCTCTCATGGGATGGAAATGGTTCCAGAGAATAAAATCCCGAACTCACACACGGGCGGGACTTTTTTCACTTTATTTTCTACGCTGCTGCGTTTTCCCTCTGCACTGTACAGAAGCCAACGCTCCGAGCCCTTCCCCTTTGTTGGGGCGAGTGACTTTGTTAGCCAGCTGCAGGGCAGGCGGGGACCGCAGGCCCGACGCAGGCCCCTCATTGTGAAGCTCTTATGAGGCTTGAACCTGATCATTCACTGAATTGTTGAGTTGATGGGATTCGTGTAGCTGGTTATAAATTGATAATCTAAATTAATTCATTCAAGCAGAAATCGATTTTGTAACTCCTCGAGAGCTTGTAATAATGCTTACCTCCCACTGCTAGCTGCATTCTCTGTTTCGTAAAGCTGGTCGGAAACAGCTGGGTTCAGGTGACCTGCTAGCTCATTAAATCTGTTACATGTTCCTTCTAGTAAATGATATTAAGCTGAAATGTCCTAACGTTGATTTTTTTTCTTTAATTTTATGACAGAAAAAACCTAATTTGTAACACAAAATAACAATCTCCTTGGATTACTTTGCCTTGTTAAAATATTTTATGCATTTTTCATTTACACAAAGGTAATGGAAAAACACTTAAACTATCTGTTATTTAAACCACAAGAGATATGTTACTGAAAGTCTGATAGCTACAAAAATGATTGTCTCTTCATAGTCTTTACTTTATATCTGTAATAAAAGGCAGACAATTCAATTCATTGGTTAGTAAATAAAGTACGATAGTTTTTATTTTATTTTCTCTGCATTGCTACAACTAAAATCAGATTGCTTTTTAAATTCATTTAGAAATAAGACTCATTACTTTCCTTTCCTCTTTCTAATCTAAAATGTCTAATGTCCATTTGGATCCTCACATTTTCTTCATCAACAGAAGTTGTAACCTAATTCTAAATCCCATATTAAAAGAATCATTTTCCAAGCTATTCACTCCCTGTGTACTGAGGTGGAGTAATGAAATCAGAGCACCTGCCTTTTGTGGGTGAGACTATTAAATACTTATTTCTAAGTAACCTCCTGATTTCATTTCCTTTTCCTAAATAAATTTTAAAATAAAAACATCCAGGATGCCAGAAGAACATAGGTAAAATACATCAAGTGACCAATCATGTTTATTGCTATAGTAAGTGATAAGCATTTCTCAACTCAGGAAAGGTGACTAATTGAAGCCCTATTCTCCTTCTCTTCAAAGGCTCTAACATTTACACAGAAGGGACACACTCATCCATTTTATGGTGTCAAAAGCTTTACAACTGTTAAAAATTAAGATAATGCTTGTTGGCCTGCCTTTCCAACAGGAACCGTCTTATGACAGAGTTTATTAAACAGACTGAGCAACATAAAATAGCATCACTGAATGCGTGAACAGTTTAACACTGAACGCTACTCAGTTACTATTAAAAATGAACTTAGGTATTTTTCTAAATACTATCCCTAGCATTGAACTTACTGTGTGAAGTTTCAAAAGAATTTACTTTAAAAATGTCTAAAGACCATAACTACTCATGCCACAGAAGTTAAAAAGAGAATTTTAACATATTAAGAACAAATGGTTTTATAATCCTAATCTTAAAAAAAATTCTTCACAATTAATTTTTATTTTGAATTGCACATCCCAGGATAAAAACAAATAACACAACCACTCACTCAAACTGTGTGCAGATTTCTCTTGTCTAACACAGAGTTTTTTTTGGCGGGGGAGAGAAAAGAGAAGAGGGAGGGCAGCTGACCGCATCTCTGAGGCTAGCTAGGTGAGGCGTGTAGCTCCCAAGTCTCCCCGAGTGAATCACCTTCCACTCTGCCTCTCCCACCTGACCCTCTGAGTGTCTTCCTTATAAAAGAAAGCAGAGTTCATTGACAATTTCTCTGAAAGCTATAACCTAGAAAAAAACAGGGAAAACAGAAATACAATTGACATATAGTGGGACAGAGACAGGAGGACCCAGAGCCACACACACACTGTCAGCAAAGTAACTCAAGAATTGAGAGGAAATGCTGATTTCACTGTGGACTGGCGCTGAAGCTTCTGGAACAGTTCAGTACTTATATACTTTGTCTTGAACCACACACTTCACAACTCGCCTACCCAAACCCCAACCTGGCCCAGGACGCTTGCTCTGTCTAGGGACTACGGCTTCCTCGCTCCTCTCCCCGCCCCTCTGTGATGCTCCCGCCCCTCAGGGGAAGCTCCCACTGGCTCTTCAAGTGTCTGTGATCTTAATGCTGCTCCCCGGCTCAGCACCTCCCGCCCTGAGGCCCTCCCCTCCTTCCCTGCTTCTCCCTCATCTGCCTGAGACCTTGCTGCACTGCCCTTCCAGAAGCTGGACTCACTAAACACCCGACTAACAGAATGTTCAGAAAGGAAGCAAGAGTACGACCTCAAGCGGTTTTTCACAAAAGAAGTCAAAGAAAACACCTGCATGAAAAAACACTTCCTAAAAAGAGCATGGACACAGAACCACAGCTCATCATTTCTATTACACCTGAATACCATCCCGTCTCCTGGGAATCCCATTGCCTGTACTTCTCAGTAGTCAGTAAATCACTAGCAAGCTTTTCTCCCTCCCAGCACTCATAAAAACTCTACTTTGTCTCCAGATTCACTGTCAGAGTTTTGTTGGAGCCCTCTGCTGACTGCTCACACTTGCACTGCGAGGAGCACCCCTCCAGGCCCCTTTCTCCGATCTCCCGTCCCCTCCGTCCTGAAGGCCACTGCCATCCTTTGTAAATGGTTTCCCGGTCAGGGAACACGTGTTGCAAGGAGCACGCCATCAGGTGAAAATCGAAGCACTGACGCCGGCACATGCGTCGCGTGACCACACGCCAACAGTGGTCGTCCACACTCTCCGGATGTCTGCCTCCCTCCTGCACCGGCCACACTGCCCTACCCTGAACACCTTACAGAAGAACGTACAATCTCCTGACACGCTTGCTCCGAAAATTCTAATTGCAGTCACTTCTGTAGTTCTTCTTAGTTATTTCTTCACAGGAAATACGCATGACTTTCAGCAAATAGTACCTTGACCCCACTTGGTTTTTACTTCTCGTAATCAGAAATAATTCCAGGCTTACAGACAATTTGCAAGCAGAGGACACAGGCCTCGCTCAGGCTTCTGTCTCCTCACTGTGCACGTGAGACTTTGTTTCATCTGCTCCCTCTATATGTGCACATATTATTTTCCTTTTTGTCAACCATTCGAGAGTAAGTTTGCAGAACTGATGCCCTCTTACTTGTAAATTTTTCCCTGTGCGTGTCCTAAGAGCAGGGGCTTTCTCCTCAAATTCCACCAAATGTTCCAGTAATGCAATAATATCATTTAGAGCAACAACAACAAAAAAACAAACAAAAAGCCCCACCCCCCTCCCCACGAAACCAAAACAAACAAAGGAAAAGAAAGAAAAAAGCGAAATTCTGGCACAGGACGTGGCCCTGGCCCATGCACCATAGGCAACGGGCAATGCCAGTCCGTCTCCCGTCGGTTGGAACGGTCCCCGTTTCTCCCGATCTACGGTGCTCTGGTCAGTGATGAAAAGGACAGGCCAGTCACCGAGTACAATCCCCTCCACGCGAGCTGACCTCAAATTATTCTCTACGTCCCGTACCGAGAAAGCATTTCTCACTCATCTCAAGCATCTAAATTCCTGCTCAAAGTACATTTCTCCAAAGAGCTCTCCTTCGATTAGGGAACATTGTTCACTGCTACCTACTCATACACTATGTTGTGCTTCACTCTGAACACTCCAGGTTCCACCTGATTTTTTAAAACCAACTTTATTGAGGAACAACTTACAGTCAATGAATTAGACACAGAAGCGCGTGGTCGGGTGAGTTGCACAAATATATGTACTCTTGTAGCTCTCACCAAAAGTAAGATATACAGTATTTCCTCCCCCCTCCAAAAGGTTTCCTCATGCCCCCATTCCAGCCCCAGGAAACCACAGATCTGGTGTCTATCACTATCGATTAGGAATGCCCGTCACACATTTTAAAATGATGGAGGCATACAGTACTTAATCTTTTGTGTCTGGCATCTTTTGCTCAGCATAATGGCTTTGCAATTCATCCACGCTGCTGGATGTGTCAGTAACTGGTTCATTTTTATTGCTGAGTAATATTCCATGTTATGGATAATTTGCCTGTCCTTTCATCTGTTGACGGGCATTGGCGTTATTTTTCGCTTTGGCTGTTATGAACAGAGCTACTACAAACATTCAAATATAAATCTCTGCACGGACATATGCTTTTATTCCTCTTGGGTAAATTCCTAGGAGTGGAACTGCTGGATCATATGGTAAATAAGTATATGTTTAATTTTATAAGAAACCGTTAAACAGTTTTCCAAACTGGCTGTACCATTTTACATTCCCATCAACAATGCATGACAATTCCAGATGCTCCACATCCCCACTAACATTTGGCATTCTCAGTCTTTTTAATTTTAGCCATTCTAGTGGCTGTGTTGTGGTATGTCATTATGGTTTTAATTTGCATTTCCCTGATGACTGGTGATGTTTAGCATCATTTCATGTGCTTTTTGGCCATTTGGATACCTTCTTTTACATATTTTTTATTCGGTTCTTTGTCTTCTTAAAATTGAGTTGTAGGTTGTACTTTGTGTATTCTGGATTCCAGTCCTCTCTCAGATATATGCATAGCAAATACTTCCTCTTAGTCTGTGGCTTGACTTTTTATTTTTTTAAAGGGGTCTTCTGAAGACAAGTTATCAATTTTGATGAAGGACAACTGACCAGTGTTTCCTTTTATGGGTTGTACTGTTTGTGTCTTAGCTAAGACGTCTTTGCTACGCCAAGGTCAAAAAGAATTTCTCCCACATTTTCTCTTAGCAGTTTTACAGCCTTAGATTTTATATTTGGGTCTATAAATGCATTTCGAGTTAATTTTTGTGAAGAGTGTGAAGTAAGGGTCATGATTCTCTTCCCTTTTTTTTTTTTTCCCCGTTTCGGTATCCAAATATTCCAATGATTTGTTGAAAAAAATAACCTTTTTCCCTTTGTAGAAAATCAACTGAGCATATTATTTCTATCCTTACACCCAAACCATCCTATCTTGGTTACTGTAGCTTCATATTAAGTCTGGAAATCAGGTAGTGTAAGCATTCTACATTTTGTTCTTTTTCAAAATTGTTTTGACTAGTCTGGATCTTTTGCATTGGCACATAAGTTTTAAAATCAGCTTAAAAATTACTACAAAGAAGCCTAGGATTGTGAGGGATTTGTAGATCACTTTGGGGAGAAGTGACACTAACAGTATTGAAATAAAAATTTCATTTTTACTTATTTATGCATACATGCGCATGGGCCACGTTTTATTTGTGTATTCGACACTCTACCTTGCCATACAACATTACACAGAATTGATATTTAAGAAGTGATTGTTGGCTTCAAGAATGACTAGCCCCAGATACTATACACCGTTTACTTTACCTCCCAATGGGGCCAGCATTACTGAACTGAAGTAATTTGCTGAAGCATGCATAGGTTCTTTTTTAAAATTTTATTTATTTATTTATTTATTTAATGTTATGTTATGTTAGTCACCATACATCATTAGTTTTTGATGTAGCGTTCCATGGTTCATTGTTTGCATATAACACCCAGTGCTCCATGCAGAACGTGCCCTCTTTAATACCCATCACCGGGCTAATCCACCCCCCTCATGAGAGACTATGGACTCCGAGAAACATGCCTAGTTTCTTACCGACAGAGCTGTCATTTCTGTATGTCGATGACTGAAAGATCAGTCTAAGACCTCTAGGCACAGGGCATCTTAAAATTTCCCATCAATGATAACCTCTACCGTAATTCACAGTAAACTCTAATTTTTCCCCGTGGGAGGGTCCATCAGCAGCAGTTTCATCTCGGACAGAGGTCTGAAGTTCCAGCTTATGCTATTCTTCCAGCTTTTCTTGACCTTATATGGGTTTTGTACATAAATCTTCAGCTTCCAGGTAAATATGCTGCCTTTACCCCCTCCTTCCGATGCGCTCTACTCCTGCTGGCCTTGGTGCTGACTGTTCTCTCTGTTCAGAACACTCATGTGCCAGGCAGATCCATGAGGAATTCCTTCCCTTCTTCAAGTCTTTGCTCATCTGTCCCATTTCAACAAGGCCCACCTGGATGTCCCCATTTCATACCATAACTGCCTGACCCTCCTCATGCAGCTCCGCCCCCAGACCCCAGTCCCTGGTCCTCTTCTCCGTTCTTTTCATAGTACTTCACCTGTAACAAACTGCAGGATTTACTTACTATGCCTTTTGTTGAGTGTCTGTCTTCTGCCGGAAGAACAGATGCTCCAGAGCAAGAATCTGTTCTGTTCATACATGCATCCTAGTTCCTCAGAGCTGTGCCTAGCATAGTGCTCAGCAGACTTGCTGAATAAATGAATGGGTCTCCTCCTCCCCTCACCTATGGCTACAAGCATGACTTCAACTCTCATGGATGTGGCAGTGCAGGTGTGTGGAGGTGGGAAGGCCCAAGAGCCTGACAGCCTCACCAGCTTCCCTGGTTCCATTCTAAGCTGGGAAGTGCTAACTTACATGAGGATCATGGATAAAAGTAAGCTTCAGACCTACTCTTTTCTCTCAAAGTTATGTAACAAAACTCATCAGAGCCAGGGAATTCTAATGAGGGCACTGGGCTGAACTTTAGGCTCTGAATGGCGAGTGTAGGACTTATCTGAGAGTTTGAGTGGATGAAGTGGATTAAGTGACAGAGTGTGGCCACTGGGAAGATTTACTCGGCTCAAAAACGTCAGAAAGATCATTGAACACAAGCTCAACTTACTTCATAATGTCCATGGAAAGCCCATTAAGGTAAGGATAAATTTCAGGAAATGTTATAGAATAGCCATGTTTAAATTTAGTACCAATATTGAATGCGTATTGATTTTAAAGAAGAATATATATGCATATGCTACAATGCTAGTACACCATTTTAAATAGAGAAATTACCACACATGATTCACCTTCACTAAAAGAAAGACTATTAATCTTAAAAATAAAATTGTCTAACTGCTATTATATTTACATTTCTCTAATTTTTGCTGGTGCCAAACCATGTAAAATACATAGTTCTAGAAACCAAATGTATTACAGAAGATGAGCCAGTCAAAAACAGAACCATCTAGGGTTTCAAGGCACTGCTCTCCATCCAGCACAATCCAAATCCAAGCGCGCGTGCAAGAGCAGCAACATGAAGACCATGCGTGGGTCTCCTCTGCTTCCTTCAGATTTTGGTCTCCAGGTGCTCCTCTGTGTGTTCTCAGCTTCCGAGCTTCACAAAATGTAACTTGCTCACGATTTCGTTGAATTGTTAGAAGCAGGGACTTAAATGAACTAGGAAAAGTCGCCCTGGAAATTCAATGTGTGAGTCAGGAGCTGAGACCACAGGAGAGCCCGGTTTCGTACGCTAATGCCCTTGGTACCCTGCCCACTCTGTCCTCAGAACTCCTTGGGACTCATCCATCTTTGCTGACTGGCAGCTCAGCAGCTCTCTCACCTGCACTGAGCCACAAACATGTCTGGGCCATCTGTGTCCTGAAGACAGGGGAGGACATATCAGCACGTCCCCCTTCCCCACGAGTTCAGTTGACATCCTTTAGTAAAACACACCAAAGAACAGACTGCAGTTCGTCGACAGGGCAACTTCACATTCCGCCAGGCTGTGTGGCGCACTCATCCCCCCCATACACAGCTGGGGTCGTCTGAGACTGGATGCCAAAGTCAAGAGCTGAGTGTGAACTTTTGTTTCGCTTCTGTAAGAAGAGTTAATGTGGCATTTATGAAAGCTCACTAGAGAAGTTTCCCAGAAATCACCACTGCAAAAGTAAGTTCAAAAGGAGCTCAGCCCTTAACATTTTACACCGTGTATGAATCATCTGTAGAGCTATGAAACCTACAGTTGAAATGTTCAGGAAACCCTGTCAATTCTTTTGCTTTTGAAAGAGATTTCTGTTGTCATACACACAATTTCGAATGTTTAATAGCATGCAGAAATAGAAAATAATCAGAGAGTGTCAACATGAATCAAATCCAGGAATTTAAGGGAAAAAAAGATAAAATTAAGACAAAATTTACTTTAATGACCACAATTTTGCTGTAATTTTTTAGATTCCCTTGGCAATTGCCCAATTTAACCAAAACCAGTCCCACTGACGTTGGTTGGGATACAGTAGGTAACTAAGTACAACATTCGGCGCTGAACTTAAGGTTCACAGAAGGAATTAATTGAAACCTGCACAGGCAGACTTTCATTTCTGTATGCTTAACGTTCTGTGACCCCAGGTGCTTCAAGCTTCAGTGATGTTTATTACCTTCTACCAGCTCTGCAATAATCTTTGAGACTATGTCAGTAATAAGTCACAGAAACCACCAAAACTTTTTCTAGTAGTAGCTATTTTTGAGTTTGGTAAAACATAATTAAAAAAAAAAAAATCTGTTTAGGACCCTACAAGCTACTTAACACTAGGTATCTAATGTCCAGGAGAATTCTAAGGAGAACACCACTATAATGACTAAATTTATGGATGCAGCATATAAGAAAGCAAATATAAAGAAAAATGTAAAGAAATAATTTATCACAGAAAATCAAACTTTGTATTTTTATGACTAAGAAATACAACTCTATTACCTGAAATGCCAAGCTCATAGATTTTTCAAAAGTAACAAGTGGTTTGATTCATGTCATGTGCCTCCCCTCCATGCTTTCCGAGTAATCTGTACACACTTTATTGCGGCGCACGTTACATACAGGAAGAGGCACCCGCATGGAGTGGACGCTGTGTTGAATTCTGAACAAATCCAACAGCCCTGTTGCTACCACCACAATCAAACACTGGAAATTTCCCATCACCCCAAAAAGATACAAGATGATTCCCTCAACTTTGTGCCCTTTTGTGGTCAATAAACTCCTACAACCTGGCAATCAAAGGTTTGCTTTCTCTCACCAGAGTTTTGCCTTTTCCAGAGTTTCATATACATGGAATCACATGGAACGTTATCTGTTTGGGTCTGGCTTCTTTCACTCAGGGTGATTTGTTGAGATTCATCCATGTTGTTAGTTCATGCCTTTTCTCACCAAGCAGTGTTCCATCGACCATAATTTGCTTAACCATTCATCTTCTGATGGGCATGTGAGCTGTTTTCAGCTATTCTAAATAAAGGTACTATGAGCATTCATGGACAAGTCTTTGTGTGGACATATGTTTTCATTTCTTTTGGGTAAACACCTGGGAATGGAATTCCTGGGTTATATGGAAGGTGAATATTTAACTTCGTAAGAACTTGCCAAGCTGTTTTCCAAAGTGACCGTGCCATTTCACATTCCCACTAGCAATGTATGACAATTCCAGAGACGGCATATCTTTGTAACATTTGCCATTATCAATCTTTTAAATTTTAGCAATGTTAATGGGCATGGAGAGATTTTGTGGTTTAACTGCACTTCCATGAGGAAGTGATGTTGAGCACCATTTCATGTACTTACTGCCCATTTGTATATTGTTTTTTTTTTGTTTTGTTTTGTTTTTGCCATTTCTTACTTGGGTTTTGTCTTATTATTGAGTTGTAATTTGTTGAGTACTCTGGATTCGAAAACTAGGTCAAATATACGTATAGTTTAATGGCATCTTTTGAAAAGCAAAAAATTTCAAATTTGATAAAGTTTAATTTATCAATTAATGTTCTTCATTTTGTGCTTTTCATGTATCTGGAAAAAAATCTTTGCCTATCCCAAGGGACAGAAAAATTTTCTCCTATGTTTTCTTCTAGAAGGTTTAGAGTTCTAAGTTTTTTATTTATTTTGAGTTAATTTTGTGAATGGTAAGGGTCAAGTTTCATTTTCTTCCACGGATAGACAAATATTCCAGAACAGCTTGGTGAAAAGACTCATCTTTCCTCCTTGGCACCTTGTTGAAAATCAACTGACCACGTACATATGTGGGTCTAATTCTGGACTCTACTGTGTTCCATGCCTCTATATATCGTTTCTTCCTTAGTTAATTCAAGATTTTTATTTTAATTATTTAAATAAAAATTGTATATATTTAAGGTATACAACATGATGATTTGATATGCACACGTAGTGAAATGATTATTGCAGTTAACCTAATTAACATATAATAACATGTCCATCTCCTCACCTCGTTTCTTCTTCTTTCTTTCTCTTTTTCTTTCCTTTTTTGGTGAGAGCACCTGAAAGTTACCCTTTTAATGAACTTCCAGCATTCAATACAGGATTACTAACTATAGTCATCACACTATACATTAGATCTCTGGACTTATTCACTGCATATAACTCCAATTTTGTACCTTTTGACCAGTGTCTCCCTATTTCCCCACCTCCCCACCGTGGCTGATGACCCAGCTTTAGAGTAGATCTCAGAATCAGGTATGAATGTCTTCCAAATTTGTTTTCTTTTTCAAAATTATTTTGGTTATCACAGGTTCTTGTATTCCCATATAAATTTTGGAAGCAGCCTGTCAGTTTCTACCAAAGCCTCCCAGGACTTTGACAGGGATAGTGTTGAATCCGTAGATCAATTTGGGAATAACTGACATTCAGCAGTATTGAGTCTTTTCCTCCATCAATATGGGACCTCTGCCTACCCAGGTCTGCGGTAACTCCTCTGAGGGGTGTTTTGTGGTTTTTTATTTTTCAGATCTTGAACATGTTTTAAAAAATGTATCCCTAGCTATTACCATTTTTTTCTGATCTAATTTCTTTCCAGTTTTGCTTTAAAAATTTAATTTTGTTGACTGTATTTTTCCACCTTTTAATTAAGCCACAGGGACTCCAGATTGGCAGCTTCACCATCCCTTCAGAGTTCACCCTGCGTGCTCTTCTCTCCAAGTATTATTTCCGTTCCTGCCGGAACAGAGCGTGAGGAACAGAGGAGGGGTGGTAGGCTTCCCGGGCATGGGACTTTCTTGCAGCACACCCGTTTCAGAAGACGGACACAGACACCGCACTTGAGTCCACAGTGTTTCACGCAGACTCTCGTTGGGTTTGCTAATGCAGTATAACCTATAATAACTCCACCATTCTCTTCAGATTGCTATAATAAATTTGACAGACATTGATGATGTTATCATCTATCAAAGGAGCTGTAAAATAAATGTGATCTTAACACCTTTGGACTTACCTACTTATAGATTCAAAGACTGAAAAAAACCTCACTTGTAGAGATATAGTCATGTGCTTTCTAAGCACTATTAACTTCCCAATGTTAAATGCATTTTAAAAGTATGCATTTCTAATATATGTGTGTACTTCAATAACTAAGTGTATCATTGAAACATATATGTAATTTCTGATCAAAATTCAGGTTACCCATCTAGAAGCAAAAAAATATTTTTAAAAACTCAAAAATGCCTTTACATGAAAGGAACTAGTCTTAATATTTTAGAAACAATGCTGGATACAATATCACATATTATAATATCTTAGTCACACATATTAGCATGTTAGAGAGACTATAAGAAAGATAAAAATACCTTAAGAAATCTCACTTTTTCCCCCTTCTTCTCTTGGAAATAATAGTAACTATGAAGGAAAAGTAGAAAACTGAAGAGGCATTTTATTTGCCTTATCCAGAACAAGGCCTATTCTTTAGTCACATATTCATCGAAAAATATCTTGAGAGTGTATGTGTACGTCTCAATCTACATTCTGTAAGAACCAAGGAACATCTGAATGGCTTTCTCTATGTAAGAAAATCTGATGGTATGTTTCTTGTTCTAAGAGCAAAAAACTGGAGATGCTTCCAAATCCACGCACAGTTGTTAAATGGCTGCTTCAAGTAAAACCGTGGCAGAGAATGCAAACTATCAGACAGATGACTTCCCGGATGGGGAGGGGGCTACTATTCAGTCACTTTCCTGCAGCATCACGGAAGTAGCAGTAATCTGTCAGCTAATCCTTTGTAAAGGAATGCTGCCCAGGAAACAGTATTCACTAAGTCGCTTCTCTGGAGCGTGTACCTTCCGCTTCGGTGATAATTCCTAATTTAACAGTGGTCTCCTTCAGTCCCTGCCAAAATGCCGCCGCCACAGGAGGTTCTCAGTGGGAGTCCGCGGGAGCCCGCACGGCGCGCGGGGGCCGGGCAATACTCGCACTGGGCGCCGCCGTCGCCCCCGCCTCGGGGCACCTCCCGTGCAGAAGGCCGGCCGCGCCCGTGAGCGCCAGCCCGCAGCGCCCTGCCCGTGTGCCTACGAGTCGGCCCGCGCCACCGGACGCAGTGAGCGCTGCTGGCAGGACGCACGGTGACACTGGGACAAGGCCGCGGGACGGGGCTTCACCAACCGCCTTCCCGTTCCGTCCAACAGCGGTTCTCTGGGTGGCCCCAGAGGGTAGTAGTGTCATTTTACAAAGCAGAAAAGGGAAGTTCAAAGACGGACACGCGCCAGGCCCCGGTCCTGTGGCAGGGCTGGAACTGTGTGCGGGTACAGCCGAAACCCCACACTGCCTGCCTACGAAGGCGACCAAGGCCCTGGCTCCCACTTTTTCCCCGGCCTGTCTCCCGTCAGGGAGCCCGTTTCCTGTACTGCTCAGTGGCCCCAGGCAGCGGGCAGCAGAGGCCCCCGAAGCGGGGCCTGTTCTGAGCAGAGGGCGCCCCGCCGCCAGGGCAGCTCTCATGGGCCAGGGCCGGGCCTCTGCCCTGTTCTCCCTGCAGGGACTCTGCAATACAAAAACTGACAGCCACACTCACATTGTTCCTTAAATCCCAGAGTTTTGAGACTGTATTAGTTAGAGGACTAACGACTTTCCTTCTTTTCATAAGCTTTTCCAAAGGGTAACACTAAGTTAAGGGATTGTGATAATTCATCAGAACCCCAAAGATCTGTGCTTGGTTCTCACTGTTGCTATCAACCAACAGCGGTAGACTCCAAATTTGCCTCGTTTCAGTTATGTCATAAAGAAAAAAAATATGCTAATATGATGTAGGAAACATCTGTAACTTTAAAGAAACTGGCATATATTGGCTTAAAAATATTAGTCTTCGAGAAGTTGATTTGTATTACTACAGCTTTCTTTCTACCCGATTTTTTAAGGAAACACATTTTTCTGTACTCAAAGTGGAGCAACACTTTTCCAACTTCTTTTTTTTGAGTTTTATTTTTTTTGTCCTGAATAGAAACATATTAATGTTTAAAGGGTATTTTAAGGAAGTAAAAATTACCAGAGTAGTGAACAAAGTGAAATGTGAAGCTCTGTAACTGGCAAGGTAATCCAAATTAAAGAAGTCAACATGGTATCTGTAGAAGATACCAAGGAAACAGTATTCTTTAGTATTCTTTTATTAAAATGGGATCTAATCAGAATTATGCTCAACTTTTGAAGATGCAGTCAGTCTTATGGGTCACTAATGTGTCACACTGTATTAGCACAGGTAACTCATACGGCCGGGAGTACAATGTAACATTCTAAAAATACTGTAGATTTTTCTAGCTTGTACTGAGAGACTGAAATACATGAATAAACCTTTAATAGGGAAAAAATTGAACTCCACTCAAATTCAAAATCAAATCCAATGATCTTTAGCAAACCTGAGAAATCTGGTTCAGTTGTGTGATATTTTGTTTACTACAAACTCGCTGCCTTTGGCCCCTGGAAACCATCCACCAGCGGGGATCACACCTGCTTAAATGAATTTGTAATTGCCGGCAGCATTTGTGACCAAGAACTTAGCACTAGGTCACAGAAACAGTGTGGGATTTTTCCTGACCATCACCTAATTTTTTAAGTTTTGAGCACTCTGGCGCCTAGCTGGTTTTCAATACTCTTTGTTGGATGTTGAATGAATATCAAAAAGCTTAAATTGCAATACAATGAAATTGTGTTTTAAGACCTATAAAAAGGGCATAAATATATACTAAGCCTAACTGAACTCCAAACATAAAATACATAAAATTTTGATATTACATTAAATGGACATAAAACCAATATTCATGTATTACAAACAAAAATTAAATATTTAATTTACTGGTCTTGTTACCTTTTAGGATGGTTTTTGGTGGGGATTATTTGGATGGGGCAGGTGCCTCTAAAAAAAGGAATTTGATGCTTTTTTCCTTCTCCTGGCAACCTTCCTTGTGAAAGCAGAGACATTAACAACCACAGCACCGCTCTCGGCGACATGCTCAGGGTGGCTCCGGCTTAGTAAAGGTAAGTGGGGTGTGGCGCACGCTGGTGAGGACACAGTGCAGAGGGTTCCAGCTCTTGTTCAGTTACCTACTGGCCATGGAGATGTGAACAAATCACTCGGGTTTGCTGAAGACAATTTCATTTTCTATAAATAAGAACAAGGTAGGACTTACCTATCTCAGAGGGTTGTTACCAAAGTTGTTCATGATACATTATCAAATGCTTTGTTATTATATGCCAAGTGTGGAACAAATGTTACAACAGTGTCATTTTAAGAAGATCTGTAAAAGAAAGCCAGAGGAGCCCGGCCTGACAGTTCCCGTCCTCCCCTCCATAACCCCCATGCAGCTGCAGGTAGAACTGCTCAGGGTCAGACCAACAGCACGGCACCAGGAAACGCCACCACCGTGAAACCCCCATTTCTTGTCTTCTGTTCCGTGGCCACGTGCCTCTCAGCTGCTGGCCTGCCAAGGAAGACATGGGATTCTCATGGAACATTGGGTCGCTTATGGCGCTTCCAAATTCGAACCCAGAATGTTCGTTGCTTTCCCTACTAATTGCTATGTTTGCAAAACCCAATCATTTTACTTTGCTAAGCTTTGGCCACCACGGCAAACATTTCTTCTGTGTTGAAGTCCTCCTCTCCAGGACTACCTGAAGGAAGACTGACTAAGTCATTCAAAAATAACAATATCCACAAAAACAGCAATGTGGAGTATGAATTAGGTACTAGGCCTCTGATGTAGGAACTGAGCCAACAAACAGAAAAGGCTCCCGGGACACCACTTTTGTTATTTTCAATGTTAGCATGAGATTTCAGCACTTCCCACGTCATTTGGGAAATTACAAAGGGAACTGCCGATTCTTCAGCCACCACTGGTGGGAGTGGCAATGTGGCTCACTCGGGGCTGGGCAGAGTCTGACCACACCTGCCCAGACCTGCGACGCACACCCCCCCCCAGGGAAAGGAGAGCGACAGGAGAAGGGAGATCCGGGAGTGTGCAGTGAATGACAGGACTGCCCAGTTACCACCCAGAGTGCAACACTGACCCACAAACCAAACAGTGGGAAGCGCATCGTGAAATCAGAGGGGGCTATCAGCACAACGGCAAAGCGTTTCTTCCGACACTTTTCTCCCTGTGATCCACATGGCATAACTGGTTGGCTTGGTTTTTGAAAAAACCATGTTCTTGGGACACCTGGGTGGCTCAGTTGGTTAAGCGACTGCCTTCGGCTCAGGTCATGATCCTGGAGTCCTGGGATCGAGTCCCGCATCGGGCTCCCTGCTGAGCGGGGAGTCTGCTTCTCCCTCTGACCCTCCCCTCTCTCATGTGTGCGCTCTCTCTCACTCATTCTCAATCTCTCAAAGAAATAAAATCTTTAAAAAAAAAAAAAACTGGCTTAAAAAAAAAAAACATGTTCTTGGTTCATAAAAAGCTATTACAGTGGCAGCATTATTAGGAAAACTAAGTGGTGATAAAAGGTAAAAAAAAAAAAAAAAAAAAATCCAAAGAACTTTACACCTGGGAAGTAAGCCTTTCAGGAATAACAATGAGCAGAGTTGATGAGTTTCTTTGGAAGAAAAAAAAGTTCTAATTCATCAATTTTTTAAAAAAGCAACTGAAAAGAAATGACAAGACCTATCAGTGATAAAAGTTTCTTTTTTATTTTACATAATTTGGAACCACCAGAGACAGATTTAATTTGCCATTTTAGAACAAAATTTCAATGTCTGCTTGTTAGATGCTACAATATTTTTATCTACCTACCCGCTGTGTGATGAAGAGAGGAAACAGAGGTGGTGCTCATACAGACAGTGAAGAAAATCTCTTCACTTAACAGGCAACACACTGATTACCGGCCACTGGAGTATTAGTGAGAACGGCATCACAGATGAATAGCAAGGGGACTCGGGTGACAAAGTCTGAGCTTTTAATGTCTAATGAGTATGGTGAACCAAACGCAAGTTTGTCCAAATCAACGCTCTCGTCTGAAAATGCTCATTATGAATTAACTTGATAATTATTCCATAATCACCTCCAATAATTACTGGATTTTCTTAGTTATTTAGAAGGAGATAGGTTAATTTCATATAAAGCAAAGATTCAACAGTGGTGCTTTGGGAAAGGGACTGTAGAGTGTTTCATTTTTTATAAGCAAAGGTATTTTAATAATGGGTTTTAAGGTTAGATTGCCTTTAATAGGATGCCTTTTGGAAAGTTTAACACTTTTCACAGAGACAGGCAATTTCCAAGCCTTTAAAGATATAAAATATGGAAAAGCTACGAAGAAAAAAACATTCACAGAATGTTAATAAATCCCCTACATTTGTACATGTTTTCAGCATTCCTCCCCAAGATCACCTCTGACAACGGAGACATGTTGCTGAATCTGTCACTCTATGAAGCCCAAATATTCATCTTTCTCTTAGATTACTCCTGTGAAGAAGCCCATCATAAAGACTCAAAGCGATTTTGCTGTATCCAGAATTCTCATTTTAAGCCAATAGAAAAAGTGGAAAATGGGAAAATGTGCTATTTCAGAGCTCAGTTACAAAGCCACTAAATCCTACAAGTCTCATACCAGCATTTGGATAACAGTTTCGATTTTATGTGGCATATATTTTAGAATACATTTACAGCATACATTTATAGTTTTTATAGCTTAAGGCAAAGTAAAATTGTAACTGGAAAATAATCCACATTTGAAATGAAACCACTCAGGAGTCTTCCCAGAGACCATGCCCAAGGACTGGCACACTTGCAACCCCTCATGCCCCATGCCGGCCACATCCTATCCCTCCTTCTGCGGCCAGCAGCACTCCATCCTGCAGCCCTCCCTGTCACCTCGCCCTTCGAAGCACTTAAGTCCCTAGCCCATGACTTAGCACTGCTCTGCAAACTTCACTGCATTCTCCCTTACTAGCCTTGGCTGACATCAGAGATGGAGCTTCTGGGAAGTCAAAATGGTACCGTGAGCTTCCCCTGATTTCCCACAGCGGCTAGAGCAGGGTGATAAGCAGGTCAGGGGCACGCGTGGATGTGGAACATTAGCTTTCCAAGGAGTCACCCAGGATCCACAGATGGCATTGGCAAGCCGCCTAGAGCTACAGGGACACCTGCAGATCCAGCGCCCCACCCGCCAGAGCCCCTCCCCCGACCAGTGCAGGAAGGCACGTCTGAATTGGGTACCTGTTCTGAGCCCCGCACCAGGTGAGGGTGCTGGTCTTGCTAAGACACTTGCAGCCTCTGCAGAGAACTGCTATTCACACTGATGGGGGAAAGGCCATGGTCAGTCAGGCTGCCGCCATTCCTTAGGTACTAGAGTCGAGTTGGCTCCTGTGGGCCCTCCTCAGTCCTCTCTTGTTATCACATGAATCCTGGTATCAGAGGCGGCCAACGATCGCCTGGCCCCACTTCCCCAACGGGCACAGGGCAGAGCCAACGAGGGCAGTGCTGGGGCCCCCTGTCTTCTGCTGCATTTGGGCTTCATCTGACATGGAATTTTCTTAGCAAATAAATGTCTCAAAATAGTTCTCAGCAACATACTCTTATCTAAAAGAACTGTAATGTCACCAACGCTTGCAAATCAATCTTTTCAGGTTGGAAACTATCCTCCTTAAATTGAAGAGAGGAAATACTGAGAATCAGAAATTCAGCTATCAAAATTGTGGGCGGTGACTCTTTAAAGGGAAAAAAAGGATGTGGGAAAAGCGTTACTGATATAAGAACAATTTGTTTTCCACTACGAAATTAGATATTACCCAACCATTTACAAAGAATTTATTTGTAGGAAATTTTCATATAATTTTAGTGTGAAAGATACTCATCTTTCTTTCCAGGAGAGAGAAAGACTCTTTCAACAGTGGAAGAGGTTGTGCAGAAGAACACAGCCCTTTATTCAAACTTGTCACTTTAATGACAGATAATATCCACTATATATTTTTCTTGGGGATTCCACATGGTATCGATTGGCATATACTCTAGGATTAGCTAAATTAATACCTTGAGCTAGAGCAAAAATGATTGAAAGAACACAGTCAGAACCCCTGGGTTAATATTTAAGCTGGACTAGCACTTTCTATGGGGTCTCACAAATATCCAGAGTTTTCAGAAAACTTGGCAAAAGCAATCACAGATACTGAAGTACTGCTTTGAATAGATGATTTCATAAATAAAAGTGTCATTGTTTTATTTTACATTTCTCTTTCTACTACTAAGATTGGTCATTTTTCTGTGACGTAGTTCGGTTCCCCATAAAGCTTTTCCCACTTATCCTCTGATATCTTCGGGTTCGCATTCCATTTAGATTCATGTGAGTTCTTCCTACATTACAAATGTTAATTCTATTGTGGATCTCTTCTACAAATCTAGTTTGGAGCTCCCTTTTACATTTTGATAATCATACCTTTTAATGCCCGTATCGTGCTGAACAGACGATTTTGTAGAGGCCACAGATCCACAGCTACTGCACAGACCCTCACCGGTGTGTGCAAGAAAGGGGTGTGAGTCCAGCCTCTTCTCTGTTAGCTTCTCAGCCTCTGCAGCCTGGCCTCACCTGGAGGGCTCAGCGTTGGTGCGTACTGGAAGGCTTCTCGCTGTTGTTTCTCTGTGTTTGATCTGCATCTCCTCTACCTCGTCTTCCCCATCACGGGGCCATTTAGGCTGGTCCCTTTGCCAGCCACATACTTCACCTCTCCCTGGTACTTTTACGCCCTTCCACAACCCCGAGGACCACCTCTGTGTCAACAGTGCTTGAGCTGATGTCTTTTCCTTCACTCAAGCTTCTACCTTCCAGTTTTAGTCCTCAGGTGACGACTACGTATCTCCATCTGCATGTCCTGTTGGTTCCACAAACTCCCCATGCTTTCCACAAAAACTGTCTTCTACCATCCCACCCCCATCTGAGACTCCCCGTGTCTCTCTTTGTTGAACAGCCTTATTATCCAGTCATGTACTACAGTGTCATCTGGAAGTCAGCCTCAACCCTTCTTCCTCAAGCTCCACACTCACTCTGCTGCCTCTTGCTAGTCTGCCTCTAGAAAGTTCACAAATCTACTCCCTGTTTTTGATGCCCATCACTTCTCCACTACCGCAAGCTTGCCTCCACCTTTGTCTTTCAGAATCTTTCTTAATCATGGCTAGTATTACCTTTCCAAAAGATGTACCTAAATATGCTATTCCTCTACTCTTCAAGACATTCTGTGGCTTCCTACTGCCCCTAAGATGAGGTCCAAACACTAACATGGCAACCCCGGTCTTCCAAAGTCCAAATTACTCCCTAGTTCTACTTCTGTACCATTGCCCCCCCATGAGGGGCAGGGCATCCAAGTCTTTGCTCATGCTTTTCCATGCAACGTGCTTCTTGCACCTCTTGTTTTTACTGACTTCTCATTCAATTTGTTACTACCACATCTGTGAAGGCTTTCATGGCCCACCTCCCCTCTCAGGACTTCATGTTATACAACCTGATTCAGTAATAATGAAAAAATACGATGTAAGACAAAAGATGCCTAAGCACAGTCAATGAAGAAGAGAGAAATCTTGACTACATATCTGAAAATTAGACTAATGTCAGCATTTATAATAATACCAATGTTGCAAATTTACATGAAAATTACAAAAAAATCCAATGGGAAAATGAGGAAAGGATAGAGAGAAAATTCACCAAAAAACCAAATCCAAATGTCCAATAAATATTTTAAGAGGTTCCCAAACTCAGGAGTATTCAGAAAGGGCCAAGTGAAACACTACTGTACGAGCCTGGTGCGAACGGAAGAGAGCAATGGCGTGTGCCCTCCCGCGCTGAGCACGTCAGGCGAGCCAGTCAACAGACGCCATTCCCCACTGACTCAATCACCCCCTGTGCCTGCTGGGATCCTGGAGACACGTGGGTTTTCTACTCAAGCTCTATACTTTCCACTCAATTATACATTTAAAAGAGAAGTCTTTTACTTCCCCTATTCTTTATTCATATCTCTTTAGATATACATTCAGGAAGCAGTTTAAATGAACCATCTCGTCTTAGAAAATGTGCTTGAGATGCCCTACTGAAAGTACCCATGAAATGTATGGAAAGGAAACACAAGGAACGTAAGCTGCTTGCACCATCACTTCCTTGTGCAGGTGCTCCAAGCATGTGAGCAAGGTGCGTGGGAGCAAGGTGCGTGGGATGGCAGCTTAGCACGTGCAAGCAGGGTCGCCTCTGCTGTTTGCTGGCTGGCTTTATGCTCTGCACTGTCATTTGGTTACTATATTAGCCAGAGGAGACTTCTGACTGATCCACTTCACTTTAACTCACAGACGTCTTATGTTGGCTTTGAAACACACAGACCATCATGAACAGCTACTGCAAGAAGCATCCAGACCACTGGCAAGGCCATCAAATGTATCAGGAAGCAAACAAATTAAAAACACATAAACACAGGGCTTTAAACAAAAACACTAATTGTCTAAATGGTTAAAATTCTGTGCCATAGGATATAGCAAGCCTTTTCTGTTTTCTGCCTGTCCAGCCCATACTGCTCCTCAGAGGTTTAACAGCCTATATGTTAGCATTTCTGGAACAGTTCAAAGGGCTTGAACTTGCCAGTAGAGATGTTCTCCTCATAGACCAGGGGAAAATTCTCAATTTAGTTAATCCCCCAGTTTTAAATAATCTGATGCTCCATATCAGAAACCTACATGACACACACATGTGACAGAACGCAGGTGTGGACGTCTATCATAATAGGCCCACTTAGGCTCGGTCTGAAAGCACAATGCTCTGAAGGGGCTCCAGCGAACCTCAGCAAGAGATTACCCGAGACCTACCGGCAGAACATGGCAAGACAGAATGTCAGATTTCATACTCGGCAGACATCTACAGCAACGGACGCCTTGTAGTCAAAGGCTGTTAAATTACCTGTGAAGGGTTACTGGCAGCCCTGAATGTTTTTCTCATTGTTTATTTAGTTCCAAAAGCACTTGGTCTTTGTGCTGATTGCCCTAACTGACAGCCCAGGAAACCGGGACTTTGTAAACAGGGCACCGTTCTATTGAATTACAGGTTGCAGGTCTGTAACCAACCGGGAGGGCTGGACGTGTACAAAGAAATCCCTGCGACGCAGAACAAAGGAGCCTAATAAAAGCAAACGTTATCTCTATAAATAAAATAAGATGAAGTTAGAAGAGGGGCATAGGGACACTGATAAACTCATCCCTTTGAACAAAAAGAAATGCATGCGACTGAAAGAGGACAACAGTCTACCGATGAGGAAACAGTTAATGACCACGGGATTCATGGTTTCAAACTGTGGTTACTCCTGACGGCAGTGCAGGACGGCGGCCGACGTGTGCGGTCAGTCAACCTGGAACGAGAACGTGAGACTCTGCCTGCATTAGGCTCGCCTGACACACGCAAACCCGGACAGCGTCTACCGCTGCAAAGGCAGCACAAACCGAAATGACCAAACCAGATTATGTGTGTATGTGGTAGTATTTTAAATTTAGTTGTTATTGAAAGCACACAATTAAAAAGAGAAAGCTCCTAAGTTAGCTGAATAGGAAGCCCTTTCTCTACACATGGGCATGAGGGGGAAACCGCCCCATCACCACCATCGAGTTCATCTGTGTGCGTGGACACTTGCTATAATAACATACAGTAGAAAAGAAAACGTTACCAAGAACTATAAGATGCATTGGTATCAGGCTCCAATTCTTCTCTGAGCATTACTTATTAAACAGATACCATATGTTACCACATTATCATGCCCCAAAGACCTCCTTTTGCAGGTTGAAATTAGAAAAATCAAGGCTTCATTAGTATAACTCATTGATGTTGATCATTTTAGGCTCCTCTTTAGAACACTGAAATTTAATCTGCAGAGAAATGGTGCTATCTATAAGCTATTTTTCCCTTAGACTTATCATGGAAAGTGTGAATTATAATTTAATAAAATTGTGAAAGTAAAGAAAATGTACCATCCGTGAATGTTTCCCTTTTTCCTGCCTTTTTTTTTAATTCCAAAAGCTCAAAGTAGAGCTTCTATTAAACAAGCTATGTGTGTTTTTATGAATGACCTTCAATCATTGGTAAATATAATTATAACTGACAAATTCTTTTCAAAACTACTTGGCTGTAAGATGCATCTTCCACAAGAGAACATATGCTTAGATAACACTGTACCAAGCAACTCAGATCCACACACTATAGGGTATTTAGATGCATAACCACAACATATGGGTTACTATACACTTCTCATGGAGCAAAGAGCTACTGTGCAAGCCAATACTGTGATATAACCAGACTTACATGGATAATATATTGCCATAATTCTGCTTCAATTAAAAGCATATTTCAGCAGAAGCCCAGGATGTCGACTCTATGCATTTTAATAATGCCAGACTACAACTCTGCTTATGCTAAATGTACATTGCTCAAATGGATTCAGAATTATGCTTTATATAAATAAAGACTGAGCATATTAAGACAAAATCCTGCATAACCTAAGTGTGTATTAATGGCACAGTCCCAGAATCTGCTAACGGTTCTACACATTGTGCATAAAAATCAGTAAATCGATATCAACTAAGATTTTACTAATATTTTCATATCAAACTGTTTCTCATTCTTTCCTCCCAAAGACAGAGCAAAGTAGAAGCTGAGCAGAAGAAAGACTTCTGGAAGGTGCCCAGTTTCACGAGATGTACATAGCATGTATGTTGGGAGTTTCTAAGGCCACAGTGATACTATCAGAAACTTCTCCTACATAAACAACCGTGGCAATCCTACATTAGTGTCACCTCACGCCACAACCACCTAACTTCCATGTAGAGCATTTAAAAAGTTTTAGAACAAAAGAAAAAAATCTACATCGCTACTGGAAGTTTTCACTACGTAAGTCATAATGAATGTTACTGAAAGGTATAAACATTATGCGTGTATGTGGGTAATATTCCAACCACTCTGTAATATTCCAGCCTCTGTAAATTCCAATCACTCCACATAAGACAGTTTCATATTAACATAATCAGGTAAAGCTGCCTAAGGTAATTTGATACTTAGGGAAAAAAGGTGAGATGTCATTAGAACCATCTTTAAATGAATAGCAAATTAAACTATGACAATGCCACCATTCTGAAGATCTTTCCTGTTTTAACTCTTTATTATTAAGATTTATAGAGGTATTAAGATTTTTCAAAGAGGAAGGGTGGAGACCTGATACCTACCACAAGATGGGATTCAAGAATGATAGAACAAGACGTGAAGGGTCTGTGAATCACAACTGTGAAGTGAGCTGCTCGTACAAGAGGACCAGTATTCACTTCACAGGACACACAGGATGCGAGGGTGTGTAATCTGCGTATTTTTCCTTTTTTTTGGAGTATAAATATCTTTTCATAATAGCTATTACAATATAAATCTGAATACTTATATATATGTTATGATAAATCAATTCAACTGCCATTGAAAATAGAGCCAGTGTGGATGTAACTAGTTAATTTGCGGTCATACCAGATTAGGGTGGGCCCTCAAGTCAGTATGACTGGTGTCTTTATAAAAAGGGGAAACCTAGACAGAGGCATGCACACAGGAAGACCGTCCAGGAAGACTGGAGTTCTGCGGCCACAAGCAAGGAGCCACCTGAAACTAGCAGAGAGACGGACCAGCTGCTCCCCCACCACTCGGAGGAGCACAGCCCCGCCGGCACCTGGATCATGGACACCTGGCCTCTAGGACTGTGAGGCAGTGAATTCCTGTTGTTTGAGCCCTCCATCTCTGGTACTTTGTTATGGTGGCTCTAGCAAACGAATATACCGTATTTGTTTCAAATACTACTATAACTTTTATAATACTAGGAATATCTAGCAAATATTATAAAACTGAAGATGGACAAAAGATATTTAGTATCAATGTTTGTCTCAATCACCTCCAACAGACTTGCTTTTATGGAACTGTGTGTTAGCCTGGCACCACAAGTCAATACTGACAGACAACCATCCAGTAAGCTTTAGAAAACCTGCTGCTGGTGATCCTTGTGTCACACAGTCTCCTCTTGAGTTCTCTAAATTGTGTTTGATGGCTGCAGCAAAATCTATAACATCATCTATTGTGGTTCTCAGTGTATGTAGTTATTAGACACAATGATATTACAAATGAGGGATGGCCAAGGATAGCAAAGGGAGGCAAAGTCTCTATACCTCACTCAAACTGGTAAAATGGTGACACCAATTAACTGTGATAAGTTATGTTTATGTAATTCAATAGCTAGAGTCATCACTAAAAATGCTGTATGAAAGTGAAATACTCAAAAATCAAAATTGAATTCTAAAAAAAATGTTCAAGTAAACCACAGAAAGGTAGGGAAAAAAAAAAAAGAAACCCTGAGAAACAAAAAGCAGGGAGAGCAAACAGTAACAAAAAAATAAAATGGCTGATGTAAGCGAGCCCTAACATGTCAATAATTACAATAAGTCTAAGTGGTTTAACATACCAACTGAAAGACAGAGATTGTGAAAGAGGATACAAAAAAATATAGCCCCTCATATGCTGTATACAACAAGCATGTATGTTTCATTTCAAATATACGGACAGATGTAGGCTGGAAGTAAAGGGATAAAACATATGCTACACAAACATTACTTTAAAAAAAAAAAAGCAGAATTGGCTACCAATAAAGTAGACTTCAAAGCAAATTAAATCACTTGGGACTGAAAGGGTCACTTCATAAAAACAGTGGGTCGACCTACCAAGAAGACATAGCAATTGTGAATGTGTATGTGCCAAGCAACAGAGCTAGAACGTGGGACACAAAGGCAGGTCAGGGTCCGAGCTCAGGCGGTGGCAACAGGCCAGATTTGCGAAGCCCGGAGCAGACTAGAAATGACCAGGTAAAGGTGGTGCTGAGAGCAATGAAGGCCTGGAAGATGAAGTGAAGGTCTGTAGCTTCAACCCTTGGGCAATGCCAGCCTTAAAGGAGACAGGAAGCTAGGAGGAGGATGAGTAGAATTACGGCAAGGGGTGGGGGGAGAAGGGAGTAGGGAGCAAACAGCTTCTGCCCCTAGAACGGAGTGTTCACATGTATCCTTGTGTTTGGAGGAAGGTGGCAACAGTGGCTGTGAGTACGCCGGCTCCAGTGGTAGAGATTAGTGGGTAATGGCCCACAGTGAGAGTGTGCGGGCAAAGGGAAAGAGGACTGGTGCACTGGTGAGCACGATATTTAAAGGGTGGAAAAAGGAACAGAAGTCAGTGAAAGAGACCAAGAGCTAAAAGAGGACATATAAAAAAAACATGGTGTCTCATCAAGATAAATCAACATTCAATCAAACCCTTAATAAAAATGTCTGATTGCAAAAATAAGTAGCCCATGCTTTGTCCTCTAGACCCCAACTCGAAAAAAGGTCCCCGTCACAAACAGCAACCTGGTCCAGGAAGCCTGTTTGGCCTTGTGGGTCCAAGACCCTCTTCCCCTTCCCAGAGACCCCTGGGTGGACAGAAGAACAGGTAGGGGACCTCAGCACAGAACCCAGCCACATGGCCAGGGAAGCCCACCCTGCCCCCTCAGACAGAGCAGAGCTAAGTGGGAGCTAAGGCAACATCAGAAAAACCAAGCAAACGGAAATAACACTGCAAAAGCTTCAGAACTAAACCACCACTGGTATGGTAGCCTACAAAATATGCTAAGGTCCACACGAAACACAGCAGGGTAACTACCTCCTAAAATAAAAACTCTAAATATAATCTAGAGTCCCCTAACATAACAGACAAAATGTCCAGGATACAGTTTTTAAAAATCACTTGTCATACCAAGAACTAAGAAAATCACAATGTGAATGAGAAAAGATAATTATCTTATGCCAACACGAAGATGAATCAGATGTTAGAATAATCTGACAAGAATTTTAGAGCAGGTATCATAAAAATGCTTTCACCATAAATTACAAATTCCCTGAAACAAACAGAATAACTAGTAAAACCTAGCCAGCAAAAAAAATTAAAGTCACAAAAAAGAAGCAAATGGGATTCACAGAACTGAATTATACAATAAAAAATTTTTAAACTCATCAAGTGGAGATGACAGAGCATAGACCCCATGACCTTGAGGAAAGACCACTAGAATTCCCCAAATGAATGAGAGAGAAAATAGACTGGGGAAAAAAAAAATGAAGTGAAGCCTAAGGGGCCAGTGGGACAATAACAAAGGATCGGAACACTAGTGCGAGAGAAGACAGCAAAACTGAAAACATATTTAAATAAATCCTGCCTGAACACTCCCCCAGATTTGGTGAAAGATACCCACAGACCAAGAAGGAGATAACCTCAAAGAAATCCATGTGAAGACACATCATAGAACTTTTGGTAATTAGAGACCAAAAAGGAGTCACGAAATCAGTCAGAGAGATATGATGCTCTGGTGTTTGTATGGGAACACCAATTCAAAAGGACTCCCATAGCTTCAGAGAGAATCTCTTCATTATGGCTACCAACAACAATAGCTTAAATTATAGCATTTAGGATTTTTAATGTCTTTTACCAGAATTTCCAAAATGAAAGGCATTTAAAAAAGAGACTTCTACTTTGTTAGAGATTAAAACAGCATCCCACCCTTTACCAAATCGGGGTTATTACCTGCACAGTATATCTGGACCCAAAACAAAGAAGTTCTCTCTAACACTATGGGAATCATAGTGATACACTGCTAAAACGGAGATCTTGGAGCACCACACAAAGCCACTCTGATTCCTTAGGTATACCTGGGATTTTAACAGACAGCCTACAGACAGCCTCCGCAAGTGAGTCTGACATCAGCAGTGTATACTGTATTTGGACAGATACTAGATACACATATCCTATGGATCAAAAAGCAAGAAAATATTAACCTTCAGCATTTGTTTGTAGAAGGCAAACTAAATTAAGTATATGTAATGAAAGCCAACAAACATTTAAAACAAGGGAACTAGAATGATAGAGAAAAGAGAAGAGCAATTTACACATTTACTTATAAGACATTAGTTCAGAAGAACCGAAAAAAAAAAAAGGTTGTTGAATCAAACATCTCAGACACATTTCTAAAATTTTCTTACATGACAAAGCAAGATGGATTACTATAGATTCTATTATATTTAGAAGAAATTCCAAGGTTGCAAAGGAAAAAAAAAGTGCTTTTGAACCAATCATCAGATTTTTCTTCATTCACTTTCACAGTGCTTTTATTGCAAATCATCTCATAGCCTTTTTGGAAGCTGGTGGGGTATAAAGCTGATGTCTCAAATAAAAGATGCAGTCAGGTGAAGGGAGGCCCGTGGGCGGCCTCCCGTGTGCACGGTGCCCTAGAACCCTCTAAAGCAATCCTTCATAAGACCTGCGGCTTCATTCCCTAGACGACTGCATCCCATCCCCTTGCAGACCAGGATCAGTGGACACCCCAACAGGCTTGACAGTCATCTGCCTCCTATTCTTATCTTATACTTGTTCAAGCAGGTTTCACGTGGCAGGTGAGCTCAGAAAAGGCTTCAGGCACTGACAAGTTTGACCTTGGCTGCAAAAGCCATTCTTGTTCCCCAAGAGGGTGCCACAAATATTTCTGTTCACTCAAGGTCAAGAGGCGGCTGTAAGATCCTGGCCTTGGCCCTGGACTGCTTCTCTTTCTGAGAAGCAATCCAAATTCAACCAGGTATTAGTCGTCCTTGTTAGACATATACAGGCATGGAATTTGTCATTAAAAGATGGGAGGGTTTTTCCAATACTTTTCTACATATGTTAAATTCTCCAATGTAAAATCTGCAAAGTGTGGCAAAATATAACTATGCTAAAGCCATGAAAACATAGACCACCTAAAATTTAAATACTCAGTAACATAAACATTGCTTTATAATGATGTGAATTGTTTCTAGTGCAGGTGAAGGATGGATACTCTGTGACCAATAAGATTTCTAGCCATGAACATAAGATACTATTAGTATTCATTCATTAATTTATTAATCCATCCCACAAATTACTGAACCAAGTACCAGGCCTTCAAAGGATTTATAGTAGAAAAGATGAATAGGACATAAGCAATCGCAACGCAGTATGGCAAGTGCCCTAGAACATGAACACAAGTGCTGGGGAGTGGAGAAGAGTATCAGACCTGGCCTGGGGCAGTCAGGCAGGCTTAGCCTCCCGGAGGTGGGAGCAGAGGGTAGAGCATGTGCAAAGGCCCGGACCCAAGAACAGAGGCATTTAGGAGTGGGCATGGCATATTTGGTACACATAAGAGTTTTAGGGCTAAGGCTCAAGATGCAAAGATGGGGGTGGGAGGGATCACTTCCCGAGGGGACGACACTCATCCATTCCTGCAGGAGACATCCAGAGCCTCTAATGTGTGTGAAGTTCAACATTTGCCTTTGGATGGATCTTCACTGGAGGAAAAGACAAATAAGATACACACTCCTAGAGATTATACCTATCTGGTAGATGTTAAATTAGAAAGAATATGCCTAATGACGTTGTATTAGACGTTATTTTGGACTCTTGTAAAGGTAATTACATGTTGAGTTATTTAGGGAAATAGTTCAGTCCCTAAAGATGGCAAAAAACAAAAGAAAACAAAACAAAACAAAAATCCAAAAACCAAAAAAACCCAGCAAGGAGGATTTTCCATGTATTAGGGAATTTTCTTTCTTTTTTTTTTTTTTCTTTTAAAATAATCTCTACGCCCAACATGGGGCTTGAACTCATGACACACAAATCGAGTCACATGCATTACCGACTGAGCCAACCAGGAGCCTGTATTAGGGAATTTTCAAGAGAAAGTTTGTGTTGCTTCTTACCAACAAAAGGAAATATTTCTGATGTAGAGAATACAGATTTTTAGTAATCAGAAAGACACATCACTGATACCATGTCAAAAGCAAGAAGTAAGAGGCAAAGCAAGGATCACTGCAGGAATCTTCTTTATTAAATGAATAATAAAAACAAAAACAAAACATAGAACTAAAGGAAATGGCTTCCAAGCTCTGATGAAACTGGTTTTGATGAAATACATAACCTGGTGAACCTAGCTTTCCGACCCGTGACCTTTCAGGTATCGATACCAAAGTGCTGCCATTCCCAAAACTTCACAGAAACAGGATCTGCAGAGCAAGTCTGGATCTGATCATTAGCACAACACAACTGGGAAAAGAACACGGATGAGTGGGTAGGTGGTCCATTCTGACTTCCAAGATTGGTAAGTACATTTTTCACAAACCGACCAAAATGCAGAGAAGCCTCATTCTGCTGGAACTTTCTGAGCACCGGACAAGCGTGTGGCACCGGCGCAGGGCGGCGAAGGGCACGCGCGGCAGCCAGACAGTGGGTGCCTGCGTGCCCTGCCACTCACCAGCCCCGTGACGGTGCACAAGGGCCCTAAAATCTGACCGCCCGGCGTCCCCCTCTGTAGAATGGAGATAGTAGCAGTGCCTACGACAGAATGGCTGCCAGGAACAAAGGAGTTCAGCAACATACGGCTAGAATGTCAGTAAGTGTGAGGCGCTGAAAAGACAGCCTGCCTGCAGATGAGGTCCCAAAGCGGAGCAGAGAGGAGGATGGGAAGTAGCACCCATTAAGTTCCTCGTGCGCCTTAGACACTCTACCCAGCACTTTACACTTACTATCTCATCTAATTTCCTAATAATGCTGTAATAAAGAAGCAGATTACCTAATTGAAGATAGTATTATTTTGGGATTTCAAACTTCAGAGAAAACCCCAATTACTCAATTCTACAAAACCAGAGAACAATAAGGCCGTGAGGATATGGCACATAAGCACTGTGGTGCTAGTAATTGGTTAAGTCTGGGTACAAACACACTAACCTTGGGGCCTGAGCTTGGCATAAAGAAGCTGGGCTATTGGATACAAACTCCCACCAGAATGTCTATCATGTCAGCGCTGCCCTAACTGGGCATAATGGCACTGTGAAGTCATCATGAGGTCTTAAATGGCACCATGCCTGTGATTTTGAACATTTCTCACTTACTTACGGAGAAACTTGCAACCCTAAAATTTTCATCTGTACCTTACATATCAAATGGCAGATAGTCCATCAGTAGGTGCATGTTTAAACTCAGAAATTAGAAGCACTGTTGAAATCAAACTAATTAAAGCACAGCTCTGCTGAGGAGATCTTGCCTGGAAGGAGAACAAAGGGATTCCCAAGTGTATTCCATTTAGAGAGACCAAAATTGGCCAGTCTTCCCCAAGGGGGCAGAGCAAATGTTTCAAAGACACACAAAAAGACCACTTCAAGACAACAAAAATGTGCTAAAATGAATGAGCTATTTAGAATCTCTTCAAAGGCACAACAGACGCACAAGGGTGAAAAAGGCAGAGGTCCAACAAGGAGACACACGGGCGCTGGGTCGAGGAGGCGCCACCAGTCCAGATCCCAGCCACCGCGTCCCAGGATCAGGTGCGTGAGTGTGACTGCTCTGGTTCCTGACTTACTGGAATGACAATTACCCTGATGTAATGATGATGATGGCATAATTTAAATTTAAAACAGACAGGAATCTGTCTCAACTCTTTATTCTCTAAAAAAAAAAAAAGAGAGATTTAAGCAAAAAAGGTAATGGGCTTTAAGTACAAACATATAGATTGACTCACTTTTTGTTTTGAATTCCGACTGGCAGTTGGTTTACTAAAACCCTCATCTAGCATCTACATCTGTGTGAAGTTTTGCAATCTCGAACAGTTCCTTTGAAATTAAAAAATTTACTTGGGAGATGAGGTCCGAAATATAAATACTACCCTCTATTATTAAACACAGGGTGCTGACAATCTGCTTGAGGTTTATATAGAAAAGAAGAAAAATTCTACTAAACAAAGTAGGTTATATATAAATATTCCCAAGTCTTGGTGTCAGGAAATTTTCAGTCACCGAAGGGTCTGATGGAGAACAAGGTGGAGGGAGTGACACACCGGGAGACAGGTGTCCTCCATGTGTCTAACCATCCCCACTGACATGTCCACACCCCCACCAAGCCCTGTCTGGCTGTGCCCCGTCAGGCCTGCAAGTACCGGAAGAGGTTTTACGTGCAAATGGGGTCACCTTCCTCCCAGGTTAAACGTTACTCTTCTTCAGTCAAGACCACAATGAACAACACACCTTTGCTAGAATCTTAGACCTCATAAGGTCCTACTGTCACATGCCAAAATTGCTGGAGAAGCCTTCTTGCTAGCTGTTATTCTATTCATTTACTCACTTCATGCCAACAATTACACGGTGCTCCTCCAAGGTAGCAGGGATACGTGGTAAATCAGATGTGCGAACCTGGTTCATGTCCAGAAGGCTTTTGCTGCCTCGCCCCTCTGCCTAGAAAGTTTCGGTTCCAGGTCTTTTCGTGGCTGGTTCTTCATCATGCACATACAGATCACATGCTTCCTCTTCAGAGAGGCCCACTGTGAGCAGTCAACTCAAAGTAACCTGCACGCGCACGTGCACACACAGACTCGGGAAGTGATGAGGCCAAGAGCGATCTCCCCTTTGCTGCCCCCTGACTCTGCTGTAACCCGGCACTTGCACACAGGTTGCACACACGGGAAGAAACTTAACACATACTTGATATTAAACACATGCATCGATACACTCAGTCATCAGTGCCCAAAGATGAGGCATGTGCTGTGGTTCTCCAGACAAGGGAGAAGGTCACAAATACTATCTGAGGGGTTCACAGAAGGCTTCAGAACACATAATGCTTGAGCTCATCCTGAAAAATGTGTCCCCTCCACCAAGGGACAGGAAAGCAGAGGTGGGAAAGGCATTCTAAATTCCTTATATAAAAACAATGATACACATTTTCCCCTCAGAGGACTCTTCTCATAATAAGAGTTGCCATTTGTTAAGTACCCAGCATACGCCAGGAGCGGAGCTTTCCATATATCTCCTCAATAAATCTGGAAGATCAGTACGATCACACACATTCTATGGGAAAGAAAACGGAGGTTCAGAGAGTTTAAAATACCCGCCCAATCTATAAAAACTCCTTCTATTATGGCACTATCTACCTTCCTCCCAAAATAGAACTCATCTTCAAATTATTCTGTGAATAAAATAGGAACTGTCAATGCAGACATCCAGGGAATTCACTAATTAGATACTTACTACATAAATATCTGTATGTTTACACAAACTGACATTTTCAAGTTCTTAAAATCTATTAAGAATAACAGATTGTAACCCTCTCCTGTTTATTCCTCAGAAGTTTCAAAATTCAATCCCTCACCTAGCATGTTCCATTAAGAAAAAAGAGAGAGAAGACAGTGACTCACTCGAAAAAAAAAAAAAAAAAAAAAATCAGAAGTTAATTTAATTAATGCAACCCAGTGCAGAGAAGCTGGCCATGTGAATGTCCTAGACGTAAGAGCACCTGCCCAAGGATGACTCGTGGTTGACCGAGGGCCGTGTGAGACAGAGTCTGACTAGCTGTGGGCCTGATGGAAGCATCGCTAGGTGAAGGGCGATCAGAGAAAGAGAAGCCCACACGGGACTCAGAAAAGGAAACATGGGCCTGGAGTACTGTGCTCAGGACCACCCAGAGAAAGAGGCGCCTGGAGAATGACCTCCAGAACCACAGGGCCACAGGGCCACGGGGCCAGCCAGGCTCCTGCCTCAGGCTAGCAGAGCAGGCCCTGCCCTTAAACTCAACTCAATGACTCTGTTCCAGCTTTAAACTCAGTAAAGCAACATTCTGACCATGATTTGGCTTCACAAGCAGCAGTTTTCTAAGGGGAAAATGTGTTGATTGCTGACAGGAGTATTCGAGTGTGCTTGACAGTACTATTTCTCAATTTAAAAAAAAAACATTTTAATTTATATAATTATCTTGCAAAATTTAGTTACGGTGGCTCTGTCAGATTATCTCTGGTTATTGATAAGATCATGTTTCAAGAACTGCAAACTGAGGGCCACCCCTGGGAACCCAGGTGAGATCCTGCCCCTCAGGCCCCGTGTTAGAACTCCACACGAGAACACCACTTCCATCCTTCAAGCCTTCCTTCTCCCAAAACACATTCCTCACTGCCTTCTAATCACTGCTCGAAGCTCATCTCCTCCTTTAAGCCAACCCACATACATACGTTGAACACAGAGAGCACACTGAGCTTGGGTGCGGTCCCCACTGTGCTCCCCGAAGTGCCACAAGATGGAAGGTGCCAAAAGGAATACGAAGCAGGGTGGTGAGAGACACAGCTGTGTCCACTGTTACTAGCCTTCATCTCTGCATCAGCCGGAGCTGATCCTACACTACATCTCCACACCATACACATAGCACAGGATGTATAGCACCTACCGACGATACGGCGGCCCTATCCTCCATCTCTCTACACCAGCCGGAGCTGATATGATGTGTGCTGCAAGTATTATATACGGACAATGAAAATGGGATCAGAGCATGCACACTGGGTTTGTACACTAGACTGGGAAAATGGTGAAGTAGCTAACGAAATTTGGTAGAGACAACTGCAGTCTTATACCGTGAGGAAATGGGGACATCATCACACGAGCAGAGGACACTATAAATTTACTCAGTTTAATAAACAAGAAACATCTACAGTTGTATTAACTGGATACTGGGGATTTCTTTTTTGCCCTTCAGTTTACAGTGTAGGAAAGGAGCAATTTTTCAAGATGAATCGAAAATGGTGTTAGGCTTCTGATACGGAGCTTCAGAGAGAAAAGAACCAGGAACCTGGCAAGTTACCGGGGTACAGATGAACTTTCTGCAACTGCACCAGCGGGCTGCACAGGGAGGTCAGGCAGGCCCTGTCACGGGCGGGGTTGGCGGGGGCCTGCGTGACTGCAGGCAGGGCAGGTATGCACAAGAAGGGAGCTTGGCTGGCCCTGCAAGGCCTGTCCCAACCAGGAACTTCTATCTGCCACCCGGCGTGGAGTCTGACGGCTTTCCTAAGCCCTGTGATGAATGAGCAGACCTCCAGCGCAGCCGCTTGGGTTCTGACGTGGTGGGACTTCAGGCAACTTCTCCGGTACCACCACTTTGGAAAACAGAGCATTTGGAACACTATTTCTCTGAAAATTTTACAGATGGAACTTAACCCCACCCCTCCTTACCCATTATGCAGCCATGTAGCTCCTAGAAAGAACTGTCTTGCTTCACAATGAAGACACGCTGGAGTACTGATCATTTCAAACGTGTCTGACTCCCCGATGTACCTCCCCTTGACGTGCTGGCTCTCTCATCCTCTGATCTCGAGGGGCCAGGCTTTTTCCTCCCCGTCTATTCTCTGCCAGATGGACTGAACTCCCTTTCAGTTCTCAGGTCCTTTCTGTACTGGACCCACAGGTACCACGTGTGCCCCACGCCCCCAGGACTAAACCACACCCTCCAAGCCCACCATATGCCCCACGGATCGCTCCCTAGATGTGTGCCTGTCAACACTCCCTAGTTGCTCTTCAGTTTCTCAGTGCTTCCAGTCCCTGCATTTCCTTTCACCCTGCCTGCCTGAGTGACCTTCAAATGTCCCTCAGCATTGTCCCGAGGATCCCCAAGCTGCTAACGGTTACTTCTCCCTTCATCCATGTCATGAGGCCACACTCAGGTCCCCACCGGTGGACCACCCTGTTCCCCCACCACTGGTGTATCTGCCTGGCTTATCATATATAACCATCTTCAGGGCAGAACCGAATTACACTGCTTGGAGCTCCAGTCAGAGTGGATGCATTCCAGTGATAACTGCCCTTCATATCCCCACCAATAAGCCATTTGCTCTCCTTGTAGCAGTGTGTATTATGGGACCACAAGGGCACTCTGAAAGGACCATGACAATGAAGTTCATGGTGGCTGAAGTGGGCTAAAGGCAGGACCTTAACGGCAGAAATTGTTTAAGGACTAGCCCTTCCCCTGAGCATTAGGGGTGATGTGATTCTGTGATTTATAATAAATACATCTGGTGTCTTTCCCCAGTCCCAGAGAACAGCTCCTAAAGTCCTGTAATTTCCTAAGCGATAAGAGCTCTAGGACTGTCTTTTGTTCCAATGAGGTGACTCTGGGTAGGCTCCCAGGTAGTTCCTCGATGGGGCTGGTCACCAGAAAGACCAAGCCATCATCACAGGCTTGGAATTTTCAGCCCCACCCTCTACTTCTCTAGAGAGTGGGCTAGAAATAGAGTTAATAATTGATCATGCCTACTTGAGGAAGCATCCATCAAATCCCAATAATATGGGATTCTGAGAGCTTCCAGTTGGTGAACACATCCGAATACTGGGAGGGTGATGCACACCCCACCTTCATGGAGACAGAAGCTCCTGTGCTAGGGTCCCTTCCAGACTTTGCCCTACGTATCTCTTCGTCGTTCATCTGGATCCTTTGTCACATTCTTTAATAAACTGGTAAACATGTGTCCTTGAGTTCTGAGAGTTCCTCCAGCAAACTAATCAAACCCAAGGAGGGCACGTGGAAACGTCTGATTCACAGCCAATCAGTCAGAAGCATGACAAGCTGGACTAGGGACTGGCATGTGAAGTGGGTGCAGTCTTGTGGGACTGAGCCCTTAACCAGCGGGTTGTGGCGTTGTCTCCAGGTAGACGGGGCCAGAACTGAGTTCCACAGCAGGATGCCCAGCTGGTGCCGCACAGAACTTCCTGGGGAGGGGAACCCCCACCCTCTGGCGTCACAAGGGCTGTAGGTGGGGTTGCTGTGTGAGTACGGGAGACAGACAGGAACAAGACGCTTTTTACAACTCAGATAAATGTGCCTAAAAAAAGAATTCTTAAGCCAAATGTCTGTTGCTGTATGCTATAGGCTAATGCAATGATGTCTATTGCTCAGTACAGTTGTTTCATACATTCTTAGCCTAAATTTTAAATATATGGATATATATGTGTATTTATATTTATAAAAATGCATTGGTTTCTCATCCAATAAAACTGGTAGCGATGCAAGCTTCAAATGATAAAATTAGGCTACGCAAGATCAGAAAAAAAAGTCAGCCTAGTTGTACTCACTAAAGTATTAATAATTCTTGTGTGGTTACAGTGTCAGTTCTTCTTAAAGTACTGATTTCTTACTAAATGACAATGAAAACTTGCATATTATTTCTTCTTTGTCCAATATTTTTTATTTTATACACTAAGCTGAAGAAAACAAGCTTAACAAAATATCTGTATTGACATAATCATATAGCTATTAATGATACAGGTTAAGCATATACAATAACAACCACACATAAAGAGATGAGAGTAATACAAGTGTCTATTTTAAAAATAATCATTTTAGAATAAATCTGGTCTCTTTCTCCTAAATAACTGTTTCCAGATGAGATGGTTTTAGAAATAATTTTAAGCAAGCCAACTGATTAAAAAATGTTTTTCTAGTTTATACTACATGCTGAGATGGCCCCTTTTCCTTTTTTTAAGAGAGCATTAAATTGTTTTAAAATCTTGAACATCGCAATGTCAGAAAAGTAAAGAGAAATTTAACTGAGGTAAATACGTTAAAATACATATTTATGTATACACACACACGCACACACACACACACAAACACACTCCCTTCTTTCCCTTCCTTTGAGCCCATTCTTTGTTTTTTTTCCTAACAGTTAAGGTCTCGGTTTTGCCCCAGAAAAAAAAAAAAAAAAAAAAAAAAGTCTAACAACAGTGCCCTTAGGTGCACCTGATTTCTCTTGGTGTCATGGGATCTATCAAAAATAAATTTCCAGTCTATACAATGACATAAAAATAAGGTATTGTATCTGGGTTGTGAAAGATACTAGAATACTCTGCTGTCACATTCTTGGGGGATTAAAACAAATCTTCTACATTTCGTTACACAACTATATGGAAATCTTTTCAATTAAGTATAATTCAGGAACACTAACAAGAGTTTAAAAGCACCTCTCTAAATAAAGCATACTGTTAGCAACTGTTGGGCTTAATGACACGAAGATGGGAACATTTTTCTCAAGAAAGTTGTGTGTAGTCAGGAAGACAATCCTACCCACAACAAAGAGAGATACAAGGGAAATAAGTACTCTGGAAGTTTAAAACATTCCAAGTTAAGGAGACTGAGGATGTCTCCTTGGAGGTGAAGAAGCACGTGGTGAGTGTGCAAGTAGGAATACACAGATGCCAAAGTCTACCAATGGGGGCTGGACTGCCTCGCCCCAGGGGTGCAGAATCTTTGGCCAGAAGGCAGCAAGCCCAGTAAGGGGCACCAGGCTCAGGGATCAGACCTCATAGAGAAAGCTGGCTTCCACCCTGCATCTGACTGCCTCCTCCACCCCTGCCCCATGGTCACCACCTCCGGCCACGACCATCCTGTCCCCGAGCACTCATTTCTCCACATAGCACCCAGAGTGACTTTTTTCAAAATATAAACCAACGTAGCCTCCTTCTCTCTCGCTCACCCCTTCCATGGCTTCTGTCAGAGTCAGAAGAAAAATCCTAAAGGCCTCCCTGTGGACGAGGCCTACTCGGCCCACCAATCTGGCCCCCCTTCTGGTCGCCCTCCTTCCACGCGATGGCCGCGCCGCACACTGCCCCACAACAGACCCACACAGCTCCGGCCCCACTTCGCTCACACTCTGCTCAAGAAATTTCCTTACGACTCTGGGGGAGAAGCCTACGTTCCTTATCTTCGTCGTGGTGGTGGCTTTGAGGGTTTATACAATATGCCAGAACTTACCACATTCTCCACTTTAAATGTGTGCAGGCTGTTGGATGTTAATTGTACCTCAGCAAAATGGTTTTATAAAGTTGTTTTCTTGGAGAGATTTTCCCCTAACTGTACACAAAATAGCTGCAGCCCCTCCCCGCCCCCCACAACCCAGTTTTCTGGTTTCTCTTGCTGCCTCTACCCCAACTACAGCATTACAGTATGTACTTATTATTTATTTCTTATTATCTGTCTTTCTGCTGAGAGCTAGACTCTGTCTCCAGGGTCTAGAGCCGTGGGGTTCCCTCGAAAGCACCGACAGATCGGCGGCATCTAAACAGTGAGTAACGTGTGCTCCCAGGGGACGCTGATAGCACGGCGCTGGGGCTGTGGCCAGGGAGGCAAGCGACAACCCAACGCGGGCCCAGACACAGTGGCTGGCGCACACCAAAGAGGAGAGTTCACAGACGGAATCGTAAACGTGAGCAGACCCAGGAAATTATCTAGTCCTTTTATTTTTAATGCGTTAGTCATTGCTCTAAAGTGATCTCATAGTTTCTTCTTCCTGGCCTCGCAGGCCGCTGGCCACCTGGGTGTCCATTTCCCATGGATAATAAGGGGTAGGGGAACCACCCTTGAGTGACAGAACCTGGGAGAACTCACGATGCTGCTGTGGTTGTTCTAACAACCCCTTGCGCAGCTGTGTGGGGGCTCATTCCTTAGCACGTATTTCTAAATTTCTGGCAATGTTTTTGTGCGCTCCATTAAGTATGATGAGAACTTTCTAGAGTTACTGGTCCCCTGCCTAGATCCTGTATTGTACAACTGCCCTATTCTCCAATTATCTTTGGTATTTCCGTTAAAATTTTTTTAAATGATACTCGTAGTGATTGTTTTTATTTAGAAAGTCTGAAAGTTAATAACTGTAAAGAAAACTTACTATGAAAATGAAACAAAGTTAACAATGAGATTAAAACCTATAAAGACAGTTAATATTGAAGAGGAAATAAATCTACAAATATGAAGTTAATAAATTAAAAAAGAAAACTATATATTCAAATAGCATGCCATGTTTTAAGATCTTTTCTGGGTGTTAAGTGATTCCAGGGACACTGAGGGTGATCAAGAAGAAATACGGAAACACTGACAGTAAGGCACCCAATCGCTGAGAAGATAAAGCAGTACGAGGCTCAGCACCGACAGGGTACTGAGAACCCAGTGGCATTAGACACGGTACTCAGGGTTCTGGAGGTTGCCCATTTTCTACTGGATCCCCGCACAAAACCGTTCAGGCAATTCAACAGGGTGACCATGTGACTAAAACGTAATGAGAAAAGAAAGCAAGAACAGAGAGGGGAGGAAGCAAAGGACCTTGGCCGCGGACCAAGGGACACCTTTGTTCCTCCTACCCTGCACTTGTCAGGCCCTGTGGGGATTTCCACTGTTTACAAGGGACTGAAGAAGCAGCAAACGTCTTCTGCTGAAGTCTGCTGAAAATGTCTGCTTCATACAGAACAACGCAAAGGTGGGTAAGCGTGAAAGTCTGGAGACACCTGGGAGCACGGCTGTTCTGGTCTTAACACCCAGGTACTTTGGACTCTCTGTACCGCCCTGCTGTGCATGAAGGGAATTTAGACAATTGCTGCTCCCCATTGATATACTTAATAGGTGCCCATTCCAGAATCTAGAAAATTTAAAAAGTTGCGTGTGAAAATATTAAAATCTGAATCGTGGTAGCAAATTTTCAATATTGATGATCAACTCAGTCCCAGTAAAGGCAGGAGCAAAAGGTCAAAACAAAATCATTAAAGAAGTTTCTGAAGGTTCCAGAAGCCTCATTAAAATGCACATCCTGTTAAAAGTATGAAAACCCTGGAGAGTCAAGTGGGAGAGATGAAGTATGTGCGTTCAGAGTATTCCCAAGAGCAAGAAGCCAGGAGACCTCCCCGGGTTTAGAGAGAACTTAATTCCAAAGCTACTTACCACAGAGCAGAAGGAAGGCAGGGGATGTCTTAAAGAAGGTCTCACAAACCCAGCGGCGGTGTCATCAGAACGGTTTTGACGACGACCACGGCCACCGTACCCTGCAGTCATCTGTAAGCTACGGCGACTGTATGAAGGGACTAAGAAAACGCTCCCCGTCGCTGCTCAGGAAGCAGCCAGCACGAACAGCACTGGCCCTCTGCCCGGGCCCTCTGCCCGAGCCCCTCTGCCCGAGCCCTCTGCCCGGGCCCCTCTGCCCGAGCCCTCTGCCCGGGCCCCTCTGCCCGAGCCCCTCGGCCGCAGGCTCTCACACCTTGGTAAGGGAGCCTCTGGAAGAGGCCCACACCATTCTCGGCAGTAGAAAGAATGAGAATAAAGGTCGCCGTCCTGGAAGGCCTTCCGGGTGCCCGAGGCCACACTGCTCTTTCTCATCTTGTTAACTGACCACTTGCTCAGTACGTTAACACGAATGCCGGTCGGAAGAGACCCAGGAAGTCACCAACTGTTTCCTGGCTGCCACATACAGACTCTCCACCGGCCGCGGGTGGGTGTGGAAGGAAGGAGCTAGAGTTACAGATGATGATCCCTCAACCCTCTAAGGCCCCACAAGAGCGCCCTCTCCCGGGCGGCCCCGGCTGCGCGCCGGCCTCTGCGAGGCTCCGGAGCCCGCTTCCCAGCCCCCCCGTGCTCCTCCTGCCCAGCTGCCCCTTCCCGCTGGCTCAGCTCTGTTCTGCCGCTACTGGGAAGCCACTTGGAGCCATCGGCCTAACCGCAGCTAATGGGAGGTCACAGAAAAAATCTACCAGTTTCTTGTTTTTTTGTTTTTTGCCATTATGGGACAGATTGATTTTCGTTCTCTGCCCTGTCTCGGTCTCTAGAGGGGACCGGTCATCTTAAACAGATTGAGTATTCCTGCCCCCACTGGGGTTGTGCTCTTGGCACATGTGGCCCTGTGTTAAGCTCAGATTTCAGAGAGATGCCAACAGATGTTCGGGATGCTATGGGGTTTAAGCAGGCTCAGTGATCTCATCAGCGGCAGGCAACAAACATACTATTCATTAGGAACCCCTCAGTCCTCTGTGGGAAAGAACATTTGAGGAGTCGAGTTTGTTCCTAACTTGTCTGTACCTAGACCTCCTGGCCTTCCTAACCCATAAACCCTCCCGATGGTCTCAGACTCCCCGGAAACCGTATGCATGCCTTTCCTTATAATCTTATGCAACAAATGAAAGTTACAGAAGAGATTACCAGGAGATTAGGATTGTTATGTTATCTATTAAAATTTCATCCTTTATTTTACATTCAGGGAAGTAAAGCAGAGAGGGCTCATGCAAACAGTGACCACTAGGTCCTAGGTCAGTGGGCTTTTCATTTGTCAATTTTCCCTTGCTTTTTACAAGTTTCCAATGGTTCATTATAAGTATTTGATTTTAAATGTGTTCACCTGAGAGAAACGTATCTACTGAAAATATAAATGGCTTATGTACTATTTCAAATATTCTTGCTCTATTTACCACTGGCCATATTTCTATATCCCTTCTACTTCTGGTTCCATATTTTCTATAAATCAGCACAATGGCTAACCGTAGATTTACCTGAATCTTCTAGTTTGCTCTCCAACCTCTGGACTGACCTTTCTTTTCATATGCCAGCATGCTTTCTAATTTGCTGAAATAAAATCTTTATGTAAAACACCTTAAGAGTTAAAAGTTATAGTTATATAGTCATCTTCATTTTTGACTTTCTTTTTCAGAATACATTAACTCTGATTTGAAATCTTATTTTGAGGACAGATCTTCTAAGTGTTGTTTTCCCTCATTTCTAATTAAAGTTAGCTGCATTTTTACATGGCCTTCTTATACAAGTTTCAAGTGCTTACATTTCAAGGTATTGGTGTTTATTTTACACCCCTGTCCAACATATTCCCTTTAACACTTTGTCTTCCCTCCCTCTCCTAAAAGGTAAACTTGACCTGTCCTTAGGATTGATAATCTATGGGTATGATGAAAGGTTTTTTTTTTTTTTTTTTAAGAAATAGAATTTTCAAAACTACAAATAAAATATTTCAGAATGACATATTAAGTAAGAGATTTATCTGGTATTGTTGGGAATTCCAGGTATATTATATGGGAACTCAGAACTAGACCAATAATTTTGACAGAACTGAAACTTTAAAGGGGTGTCTACGGATACAAAGCTTTGTGTAAGAAAGGAAGAACAGGGGAAAAGTCAGCTAAAAACGAGGAATCTGGAACATGTGGTTTCACAAATATACTGGGCAGCCTGAGTAACAAAGACCAAGTGGAGGTAAATGTCAGCAGACACCTTATATTAACAAGCACAGGTTATAATAAATAAGCAGTAAAATAAGATATTCCCATGGCACATATAATGAAAAAAGTGGCCAGTGAGCAAAAGCTCCCATGAAAGAAAATTAGTGGACAAAGGAATTCCCTCTTCTAAATAAAGCAATACAAGGAAAAAGGAGAAAGGGTCACAAAAGAATACCACCTTCCTCAAGACAGCAGAGATTACCTTCTTTTAAAAAAAAGGAGCTCAGTAATCCATGCTTCTGACAGGCTCCTGGTCCACTGCCCACCAGGAGCAGGGAGTCCTGGGTTCTATTGTTAGCTCTGCACTTGATTATTTTACCTTGGAAGTCATTCTCTCTCCCTCTCAGTTTTGTGGGGAAATTTACAGCATTTTCCTGTGTTCTGGTGTGAAAGACTCACTAAAAAGGAGACGGGGTTGAAAGGTCATCAGAAGAACCTGAGAGAAGAAAGGAACTGGAAGGAAGTGGAAACAAAGGGCTGGGGGAAGAGCCAGGCCTCTTGGAGAGGCCGGAGGAGAGCGGGCTGGGGCTTCCCTCCCACTGAGGGAGCTCGGTCCTGCCCACCTGTCCACCTGTCCGCCTGGCCAGGGCTTCTGTGAGCACCCCTCGGAGCTGACTCCACACTGGCTGCCTGAGGCATCCTCCACCCGAGAGGGAGCGAGCTGGGTGGGGGGGGGAAGCGCCGCACCCTCCGCCCCAGAGCCGAGGGCTGGGCGCCTGCCTGTGCATTCTGCTGCTGCAGCCCGTTCCGAGCACCCATTACTTTCATGTCTTAAATATGTCTCAGACTTATTTTTTAATATAAATGACGCCATTTCACATCACACCCCACTGAAGTACTTTATGGACTTTGCCAAGTCCAGCACCACAACAAAGGATACTTTGAAATCCCCAAAGGAGCTGCAGTCAACAAACAGCTCAGACGACACCCGCACGGAAAACATCATGAACCTGGGCCTTCTTAATTAACAGTATTTTTAATTCTCCCAGGTCACATGAAACCAGTGATGGTTTCGGCTAAAATTAGGTCATACAATTCACTAGGAAAAAAAGGAAACTATATAGAAGAGCCTTGTCTAAAGGACCCCCAAAATTGCTTTTCCCCCCTTTTCAAGATGACGCAAATAAAGAAGAAGAGCCTAAGGTACCTTCCTGGAATGGCTTCAGTGCAGCCTTAAGGGTGGGACAGGAGAAAGTCATCTGTTAGGTGACCAACAAAGACCTGCTTCTTCTGCTAATCAAATTGAGGAGGTAAACCAGTTAGACTACTAAGCCTCACTTCAAGCACTAAAACAAACAAACATTTTTTTCAATGAAAAAGCTACTTGAGAACTCTAATACTATTAAGCAAAAGAGGCTATCAGTTCATATGATTAAATTCATCTAAAGAGAATTAACTAAAAGGTACTTAAAAAAGTCTCACTCTCAAAGACAGCAACAGAGATTAGTTGCTCAAAGATGAAGCCTAAAAACTGTCACATTATTTTAGTCATGATTTCCAGGATATTTTGTTGTTATTTTTAGTTTTTTGAAATCTGATTTTTTTTCTGCCACATTTCTGCTTAAATCATTTCTTGTATTTTATTTTGAATGCATCTCTAATGCAAACCAAAACACTAAAGTCATGTTCAGTTTTCAGTTTCAATCCAAAAGAAAACGAGAAGCATACAAATTGTTATAAAATATGCATTAATGTTTTCAATGTAATTGTTAGAATATATGTTTTATTTTGAACTAAAATACAAAGGAAATAAGGAAATGAAACAATTCAAAATGGGGCTAAGATATTTTCTCTCTGATGTTTCACGTTTTCCGACAATTCACAAAATAAAGTACATCTTTTAAGGGCGAATTTGAAACTAAAAGTCAAATAAAACATGCTGGACAAAAAAAGAGCAATTCAAAGGATTTGTTTATTTTTCCTGGGGGAAGGGCAGAAAATAAATTCCACAGTTACGAGAATCACGGGATCACCCAGCCCTCATGGTGTCGGCTTTGTGAAATTTTAAACCTTCGTCTTTATTCACACCGTTATTCACAGAACTTAAGATGATTCTCTAATTTGGAATACATGGTTTGAAATGGTTTTTCCTTTTTCCATTTTAGTCTGTCATATAAAATGTGTCCTTGCATATGTGTTTCCTCGTCCTTCTCGTACACTTGCTTTGTGTGGTATACTCCTAGACAGTGCAGCTTACAACACAAGCTAATGACTTAGGTCCTAAAACCATCTTCACCTATCAGCCCATACCCCAGGCGACGACTGAGGCCAGGCTGTGGGGGACACCACGCAGGGCCCATGCAAGCTGTGTCTAACTTCAGAAAAGAAGGGCAGCGTGAGGGGGTCTGTCATGTAGCTGTCATCCGCAGACTTAAGGTGAGCAGCAAAAGAGCAGAGAGGCAGCCCTAAGGTTGGGGGGCTGCAAAAACCAGGCTGTATTGAAAGGGAGAGCAACAGTGTCCTGGAGCAGTGTACCTTAAGAACGATGAATTTAATCACTATGTTCTTAGTAAGAGACCTTGCTTGCCTGGTTAAAGAGGGGGAAGAAGAGAGGAAGAAGAATATTAGATTAATGACAAAAGCATAAAAAAAATCAACAGATTACAACTATGTTAAGAATTAGACTCATTTGACACTGGTATTCATGAAGAAAATTTTAACAATATTACAAATAAAATTAATAAAAGGAGGGGAAAAAGAAGTCTTTATGGAAAATACTGCATACTGTCATCAGCTCTGAGAACATGAGTCAGGAATTCTCTCTTAAGTCTTTTTAATTTCTTCAACGTTAGAATTGAAGCTGCCACATATTTCAATGATATTTAAGCTATGACAGCAGTTTTCTAGGCAAGGGATGCTTCCCTTTCAAGAAGCAAAACTCTTTTCTTTTCCCTAAATAAGCATAATAACACTGGCAAGCTGTTTGTGAGGGAAGGAAAAAACAGAACCCGTACAAACTGGGAGAGGATCTAAGAACATATTTGCAGGAGACACCAGAATCTATTCAGTTGGTTAAAATAGGTGTTTTTTTTGTTTTTTTTTTTTTTTTTTTTTTAGCATTAGACTTTCCATTAAATCTTTTGCAGAAATAAATTCCAGCTCCCACTTTCAAAAACATCTCAAAAATATGGACGGAGATATAGAGATGCTATAAACAATCACCAAAGTAATGGAAATTGTAAGTCTATTCAGGTAAGCAAATGAATAGAAAGAGTTCAGTGTGATAGAGAGAGAAAGGGAGAGTTCAGTGTTTCTGGTGTTGTAGGTAAACCAAGGACTACATTTCTGTCAGGGAAACAGAGATGGAGACACACAAAACAAACAAACAAAAAAAACCCAGTGCACACGCCTAATTTTTACCCACAAACTGCAACCAGGGAATGAATTCATGATCCCCGGGGTTGCGACTGTTCTTGGCTACATTCGAACACCGGTGTGGCACTCAAACTGTTTCTTTCAAACTCTTTAAACTTTAAAACTAAACATAGGCTTTCCCCCCTTCTCTGCTAATTACACACTTTTCTGTTAAAGAAGCAAGCCCTTTATTGCTCATAATTCCAGCTATCACTTGCTTGGGCATCTTCTCGGATCAATAGCATATAGTTAAGTGGAAGAAAAGGCTAAATGTGATTGCTATTTGCAAAGCAAGGATTAATTTTTAGTTTTTAAGTGCTCTTGTGTTTCGTGTTAAAATAAATTAAATTCAAGTCACAGGTTCAGGGTAGCTACACATTCAGAGTTTTTTGTTAAATATCTGTCATTTTTTACATGTTGAATCCTGGCATAGGTTATAATAAAATCTAGTGTGCATTCTGCAATTTTACAGATCCTAGTGCTGGTGGTCATACATCTTGGATGGCAAAACTACATGGGTTGTAGCACCATAAAAATCAATAAATATTAACCTTTTCTGGCACTTTGTGCACGGATGCTTTATCAATTGCTGTCAGGTAATAGAACAGTCAGTGATGAACTGTATATCTCAGCTAAGGGATCCATAACAAGTTTAGAAAATCAATGTAGATTAACACACTTTTTAAATAAAAAAATCATCAGTGGATTTCTATTTCCTATACAAAGAACACAAAAGCTAGTAAGCTCACGTTCTGAGTAGGTGCTTTGGTGGGACATAAATATCAAGCAGCGCTCTAATCCAAAGAACTAAATATTTTACACCTCTCTCCGGCTCCACTTATATAATTATATGGATTAAATATAACCTGCTTTCAGACTTTAGGTAACATGCTAAGAAGCAGGAAAATTTTATCCCATTACAACATCCCATCTTATTTCTGTTAGCTAATTCTTCCAGATGAGCTACAGATAATATCTAGTATAATCTTGTAAAGGCTTGAAATAAAGGGGAAAACTGTTTAGTAAAACCAGAATGTCACTTTATGCCATGGAACTGTCCTTAAGGTCACTTCAGTAGTGACCCTCGCACTCTGATCCCCTGTCACCTGCAGGGCCCTCCTTCATACAGCACTGGTCCTGCCCTTACGTGCCCTGCCCAACAGGGGGACAGACTGCTGGCTGGGAGCCTCCAACACGCACACTAAGGACTGCATTCTACTTACTTTACGGTACTCACTCTGGTCCTCTCAAGACTTTTAGCTTTGTAGTTGTAGCTCAACCTCACGGGACAATCCAGGTACTGATAACTTATGAGGTGAATGCAGAACTAAACTGTCGAATTTGGTCATTTAAATAGCAAAGTGTAAACTTATTTGCAATCTCACTCATCAGTATATCCACGTCTGAGCCTTGATGGAGAACAAACATAAAGGTTTTCATGGCCCAGGTCCCTTAAAAAATACTGTGAAATTTCAACAGGGCAGCCACTCAGACAAATAGCTCCATCGTCGGATGGAAAATGAATGCTCCATACATAAGGTAACAGTTGTGAGTGAGAGAACTTCGATGTGCTAAAAGCTCTATTAACATAAAATCTAAAAGTTAGCCGTGGAGGAAAATGACTTTACACTTATCATTCTCTCAGTGACATCCATATTTTTAATCTCTAGATAAATCAGCTAAATAAAAATCAGAATTCTTATGAAAATAACAACATACTAGTTATAAATCTTTGGTTGTAAATTTTAAAATGGCTTTTTTTTGGTGGAAATAACTCTAATGAATTCATTTTTTTGCAATAAACAGTAACTATTAGGCCTAATGATTTTCAAAGTGACTGCTCTGGGGGTAGAATGAGGAAAATCTTTAACACAAATTAATAATAGATCTTACAGTAGGATCTACTATGCATTCATTCCTCCAAGAGAGCTTGGTTCTTAGATGATGTTGAAGGAAGGCAGAAAAACATTCAAATAACCCAGATTCACCGGGAAGTCTCTAGTATCACACCTGAGACCGGATGCAAGTGCTACTCCCATGATCGGGGGAGGGTTACAGCAGGTCCATGTGGGCACCCCGCTCAAGGCTGGGGCGAGCGCGCGGCCCAGACTTGCCGTGGGGCCAGCAGCAACCCTAAGAACATGCTTCAGGCTCAGACACCAAGTGCCTCACGGAAGGCCTGTTCCGAAATGGCTAACTTCTTCTTCTTTTTTAGACTTAAGGTTAGAAAGATTAAAAAGATTTTCACAAACTAGTCAAGGAAAGTCTTGTCTATTTTAAGTCAAATTTGATTAGCATCACGACAGGGCTTCCCGTCTGGATCCCTGACCCCACAACTCGGCCAGGGAGGTACACTTCCCAGCCTTTTCCCCATGTTTGTCACCAAAACTTCAGTGAAGATAAAAAAACAAAAAAACAAACAAACAGACAAACAAAAAAACAAAAATATAACATTGTGAGAGATAGCCCAAGATTAGGAAGAGCTCCTAGAGACAACTGTGATAATCTTAATTTTTCTGTGGTAACAAGCATCCACGAGGCTAGAGCACATTTTCCGGACTCCAAAACAAGCCCACTTTCCATTTTGCAGGGAAGATGTGTGCAAAAAGAACTGAGGTAGACATAAAAGTCACAATCTCTTTTTTCTCTGTAGTTTCTATCAATAATAGCTTATAGCCTCAGTGTTCAGCAGCCCCACGGAGTATCCATATCCAGAAATGGAGATAATTATTTTTAGGCTGACAGATTTTATTCTAACACCACCCTGCCATCTTGCAGCAGTCATTGAGAATATGAAGAAATTCATATACGAGAAGGGAAATAATTCCAGCCCTAGAATAGCTTTGTTGACTTTCTACATGAAGGAAGAAAATAATCATCAGTAAATATCACCATCACCATTGTTGGGGAGATTCTTCCTTTCTTTGCAGAGTTAAGCTTTAAGACTGTGTATTCTCTCATCTAACAGCATCTTTGATATGCGGCTCTATGCCGATAACAACAAGCATAGGCTTCATGTAATAGGAAATAAATGAAGGGGAAAAAAACCCAGCAACTTCATCTATATTTAAAGAAGGAATAATTTACCTGCATAACCTATTTAATGCCGCTCTGAGCAACTCTGATCTATTCTGATTTATTATAACCCTACTTGTCTTTGACGTATTCAAATATTTGCTTACCCACCCCTTAGCGTACACTGTATGTGTCTGAGTGGATCCGTGTATTTGCTTTTGTTTTTCCTCCCATGCCTGGAACACCACCCTACCCTTTCAATCAATGGGTTGTTATCGAGAAAACCTACTGAAAACTCCTGCTTCGTGACTACAGGTCCCCATGGTGCACATGTGTTCAACCAGTGAGCCCCAGGACTCAAACGGTGGTGAAGGGATGAGTGCGAGTGACAGTGCTGGGCCACCGCAGGGCTGGGGGCATGTGGCCACGGGCGCCGGAACGCACCAGCTACGGACACATGAGACATCCTCAAATATGTGGTCAGGAAAATTCAGGATTTAGACAAGCAATCCTGTAGGGATTAGCACAAGTCTTCTGTAATTATGAAGTGCATCACAAAACCACTGCGAAAGTTTTATGAGAAGTCACGGGAAGAAACTGCATCGTCTTGGGCAGTTTCCAGAGGAGTGGCGGTGTGTATGGTCACCGGAGGCAGGGACCCCGGCTCTCCCTGCCCCCCTCACTGCAGGAACTCAGCCAGGGTCCCCCTGCGCCTTCCCTTCTGTCACCCTCCGCTAACAAACAGGATTTCTGTGTAAATGTTCTGAAAGAAATGTACATTTTATACACATGGCTCAAGGAACCCAATTAAGAAACAAACACCAAAAGAAAATGTCGTCCATTCCAGGAGTGTTCCCTCCTGGTCCTCACCTTCTCCCCAGAAAGGTCGGGCGTGTGACTTGGTCTTGGGTCGGGGGGGCTGGAGGTGAAGAGAAGGATCTAGATGCCAAGGGCACAAGCTCCCCGTGAGTAGTTGTATGTAGCAGACATTCGATACGAATGGACTTTATTTTTCTCTTAACAACAGTCCCCCAAGTAGGACTTATCACGACAGGGTTTTGAAGAAACAGAGGCGCGGGAGAGCCAAACTTCTAACAAGACACAGCACTAGTGAGTGATACCGAGCCCGCCACATCACTCCTGTTACCTCCCTGGTTTCCTATTTCCCTTAGTTCAAAACCCTCTCCACATCTTCAAATTCTGGCCTCTCCCAACGTCCTGGGTCTCACATGGAGTCTCCTTCCTCACCCCAGCTCACCAGGACCCTGCTACCCTGGGCTGCCCAAGGCCTTCAGGGAAGGTCAGTTACCTAGGTAGGCTTGTCAAACCCCCCCCACCCCGAAGCTCGGACTCCCCTGACACACTCTGTCATAAGAGTTCTTCCTTCAAGCAGATGTCCCCACGGTGGCTGCAAGTCCTATTTGTGATGGAGGGTTGCTGCGTGCCTCTCTCACGTGCCAAGCCCTGTAAGGGCCGGGGTCACACGTGTTCTGTCTACAACTCCCTGTCCACACGGGACCAGGGGACTGATTCGTTCCCTCTAATGTTCAGAATCTTGGGAGAACCTTAGCGGATGACTTAAACGAATGTACTGTCCAAGAACCATTGCAAAGAGACTGGCTGTAATCTAAGAAGCTAATTCTCATGACATCCATGACCAGAGAGGTTTCTAAACTCGTTTTACACACAACAAGCAACACCTAAAGGCGACAGATAAGAGAGGACCAGAGCTGATGCAAAAGTGGCCTGATCACATTATTAGACAACTGTTTTTGTTCTTGTTTTTCCAGCATCCCATGCTGGCAATCTTGACAGAACCGGACAAGAGGGTTCTATTTCCTTAATTCTGATTACTGAGGTCTTTAGAATAGTGTTAACAGCATTCACTGCCTTCCCTCCTGATGTTAAAAAGCAACACATAAGAAATACAGAAAAGCTGGCACTGTTAGGCCCATCATTTTTTCTAAACAAGTACATATGTTAAAAAATGAAACTGGGGACACTTTCAGCCTACCATTTTAATATCTTCTTAGATGCTCTTAAAATATAGAAATAATATGTGTTTGTAATGGAAACAAACCATTGCAATACAGAGTTGTATAAAGAAAAAAATGCACAGGTTTCATTCACTGTCTAAACGGACCTCCTGAGATGGGCAGTATTAAGAGTTCGCTCATGGCATCTACGTGATTCTGCATGCTCAGACAAACACACATGTGGGGTGGGTTCCTTCTCCCTCTTGAAGAAAAAAATAGTCACAGCAGGCCCATTCCTCTGCAACTGCTTTTTGCATGTAATCACGCATCACAGGTCAGTACATATACATCCAGCTCATTTTTAACAGCTGCATGTTTGTCCACTATACGGACAGTCCCCTCCTGATGGGCACTAACATGATGTCCAGTTCTTGACCATTACAATAACTCACAACAAAGCATCCCTATATACCAGGACATTTATTCCATAAGAATGACAGAACTGCTGAGATCAACAGTATGTGCATTTTAAAATCCAACAGAGTTTCATTTAGCAAGTCACTCTCTCACCAGTAACGCATAAGATTTCTAACTTTCCAAAATTTGCTCCATTACGGGTCATTTTCAGCCTTTTAGGTTTCTGCCAATGGTTTAAAACTGGCATCTTATTGTTGTAAAGTACTGACAATTAGTGAGGTTAAACACCTTTGTGTATACTTACTGGTAATCTGCATTTTAAAATGCCTATTCAGATTTATCTTTTTTTTGAGAGGGAGAGGGTGAGGGGAGGGGCAGAGGGAGAGAGAATCTTAAGCAGGTTCCCCATGTGGGGCTCCATCCCAGGACCCTGAGATTATGACCTGAACCAAAATCATGCGTCAGACGCTTCACCGACTGAGCCACCCAGGTGCCCCTAGATTTGTCTTTTTTTTAAAAAAAACCCATTTGAGAGAGGTTTTGGTAAATTAGGAATAGTGACCTTCTGTGGGAATACTAATTATGTTATCCTGGCTCTGCCTTACATGTTGCAAATATTTTCTCATAATTGATTGTGAAGCTTTGTTTACTTTTTTTCCCTTTTCGGTTCTGTCTTTTAGATCTTCAGAAACTGCGAGGTCATACAAATATTATGAAGTTTGTCTCCATCATCACTTGACTGTGTAAGAATTTAAAATAAAAATTCAATTCTTATAAATATTTTTAGAACAAAGATATAATACCTTTCTTCTTAATTATTTGAATCTACTTCCTTCGCCTTTCTCCTTCACACTTCAATTATTAAGTGTCTGGGGTTGATAAATAAAAGATTTGAAAACACAATTAATTGTTTATAATAGTTCTTCATTGGTCTTCTGGTCAGATTATTATTGAGATAATGAACGCCACTGTATACAGAAACTCTACTTGTTACCTTATACTTTGTTTTTAAACAGGAAGCACCAGAGTGATATCAACATATAAAGATCTCATAATAAAGGTCAGTTTTTTCACATTTCAATCCTCATTTGCTTCAGTATATTCACTCTCACAGTCCAGAGTTACAGAATGACAAACAACATGAAAGAAACATAGAGTGTGAAGAGTCTAATGGATGTTTGAGGTATGCATGTTTAGATAAATATCTATGTATTACAAACAATAGAATTTATGTCCTAAAACAATAGATGATACATGACCAAAAATGCAAGTTTAGAATTTAAGATACATTACTAGCCCCGTCTCCTGGGTCAAAGGTATCCATCCCTACACCAGCTTATACTCACAACCTTGGATCATGTCTTACCCTGCAATGTCAATTCTGTCTCTGGGGTCTAAATGATTATTTTCTCTCCTTGGGCTTTTATAATCCAGCCAAGGACAAGGGAGCTAGCTATCTTTCTTCAGTGGGGTGACTACCACCTATCCCTATTCTGCTTGGTGCAAACACAGGCAAGTTCCTTTGTGGACTGATCATTTTCTAGAGGTCATTCAGACCATAATTTCAGGGCCTCGCCACTATCCTGATGGTCCTTCTTAGGAAATTAGACCCAGTGGGAACGTTTTCTCCCTCTGCTTAGTCTATGGGTCAGCATTTTCCTTCCCTTGTAGTTCTTAATTCCCTTAAGTGGCAATTATTTAAGACACAGTTAGAGAAGGTGCAATCTACATTCATCCAATAAAACCTAAATATTAAAAAGGACAGAAAAATTCAGCATGGCTACTAAGGATAAATGGGACAGCATTTAGCATTTGAAAGGTACCAACGAAGTGGTACATGAGTAAATGGATAAAATTAAAAAAAAAAAAAAAAAAAGATCGGAGATAAAAAAAAAAGATTAAGAAGAACTAAAAGGGCATACTATGTGTCAAAGAGACAGAGCGTCTTAATTATAAAAGGTTAATATCACAGCCAGAGTCAAGAAATAGGTGGAAAAACCACTCTAATAAATACTACCTAGAAATCCACCCACGGTAGCTGATACAGAAAGACTAAATTTTAGATTTTTAATGAGCATATGATAAAAATCCGTTAGATTAGTACCCTGGTCCAAAATACTCTTTACAGAGATACCATATTAGTGTGAAAACATGATGCTTATGGATGAAATCACCATGTCTGTGGAAAGACATGTTAGAAAGACTATGATCACTGCATGGACATAAGAGATGAATGTGTCCCAAGCTAAAGGTTCTAAAAGGAGCCAAAGGAGGAAAGGTTAAGAATTCTGAATTTTATGTGGCCCATTCATAAGGAAATGGTGAAACAACTAGAATGGATAAAAAAACTACCAAAAGGACTTAATTAAAATGACAATGCCCTCATGAAGCACGCAGAAGCTCCAACCATGTCACACAGAGAATGACAGGATGCGTGAGCTGTGGATACTGAGGAGCATAATGTGTGCAGGCCAGTAGGCAGAGTCCTGTGGAGCTCTACCACTTCTTCCCGTGGTCTCCACTTAAGAGCAGGTAAATACCTGTGAAATTTTAAGGAATGACTCAAGTCCATTTGTATTCTTAAAGTTTTAAAACTTAATCTTCATGATTTGGTCTTCAATTTAACTCATTATCTGCCTGGTATATCAGAAAGTAGCATTTTGCCAAGAAAATCCAACATGTGGTGTTTGTGAGACATGGTAGACATGAAAAACTTCTGGGTTGAAAGTGAATATTCATACATAAAACCAGACTGATTCCACTAGGACCACTTTTAAGGCTTTATTTAACTCCCACAGTTAGAAAAGGTCTAATCTCTAGCATAAATCCCTTATTCTTCAGCTCTCAAAACCGTTCTGATTCTGTGAGTGAACACTGACCCATCCAACACTCGAGATGACATCTGACCCAAGCATTACACATGACACAGCCTGGCGGCGGCATCATGGCAGCCACCCTGAAACCAGGGGCCGGCTCCATGTGCCTCGCCAGCCTCGTAACCTCACGCTCCCCCTCACCATTAAACTGGGAAGGACGGTGATATCGCGTGGTTTGGGAAATTAAATGAGACCATACTCTTAAACAGAGCCCACTAATTTGGCAAAGTGAGTGCTCATATGTAATCGTTATTATCACATTAATGTGGCAAATTATTTAGAATACAACGGAATGAACTCAATGCTTCTTTTTACATCCTTCCTATACTCTAAAGAGTAGAAAAAACTTATCATGGAAAAGGCTTAATAAGATCAAGCCAACTAGAAAAGTATTATTACAACACACTGGCTTCTAAGGGTTCCTCGAATTCGCTATTTCCCCCTTTCCGGGGGTCTGTGTTGTTCCACGGATTGGAACGTTCTCTCTCACTTAACTCTTACCCTCTTTCAAGACTGAGCTGTAAGGCAGGAGTCTCACCTGGTGCCCTACACAGATCACTTCCCCAGACGCCTTCCCAAAGCACCTTCAACTTTATCTTTGTAGGCCTTAGATGGCAATTGGGTGTTTATTTAAGTGGTTGTTCCATTAATGTCTATTCTCCACTAAATCAATAATCCCTAGCAAGGCAAGGACCAAGCCTGTGTTACTCACTCCTCTGTCTCTGATGTCTATAGCACAGTGTGCTGGGCTCATCGTGGGCGGACAAAGGTCCATATTTGTTTGGTGGTGATCTGGTAGGTCTGAACACAAAAGTAGTTACAAATTCTCAAACAAAACAAAAATTTCTAGTCACTTCAGGACTTTTAAAATGTGTTTTGCAACATACTAAAAAGCAGAAGAATGTAAATCTCATGAACTCAACAAAGTTTACAAAACCTGCCCCACTAAAAAGGTTTAGAAATTACTGATTTAACTTCTCCGTGACAGGACTCAGAGGTCATCACCAGAGATAGTGAGAATGCTTTTCAGGAATAGTTTGGAGCTATTAGGGAAAGGTTAGACCACTTCGATTCTGAAATTGGTTGGTGCCTTCCTGATCGGATTCTACGGGACGAAGTCCTGTAACTGCAAACAGTGTATCACAGCTTTCTAGAATTCTACAGTTTGGGGTTTCATATAAGGATTCATATCAGAGACAAGACCCATGGCTGGGAAAGAGTGGAGGGAAAGAGTGGCATACTTGAGGAAATCTTACAGGAACTCCTGTTTGCTCAGGAGACAGAAATAGTGGGTAGGGAGGATGGTCATGCCCCTCACTGTGTGGAAGCGCAGGGCTAACTCAGGGGGCACTGAGAAGAGCATGAACATACAAAACTGGAGCATAAGCAAATATACACACACAGATCAAATGCCCGCATAAATAAGCAGGCTATACTTGGGGCCTAACTCAAAACCTTTAGGCCAAGCACATTCAATTTTATCTGAATTATTATAATAAACTATTGTTTCATCTATGCTGAGTGAAAATGATTACATACATATTAATGTAATATGTGAATATCTAGACATCTTAATGCCCAGAAGATGAACATACCCAAATTGATTCTGCCATAAATAATAAAAATACACAGTCCTGGATTTCAAATGTCTTTCTCAATGTAAAAAGACATTAAAAATTTGGTATGGTCAAACTGAACATAAAACATCTTAAAAATGTCTTTCTAACACAATTTCTTAGACACAGATAGAGAAATTGGGGTAAAAAAGAAAATATATTAAGTACTATAACAGAATCATATCTAAAACCAAAATTACTTCTTTGACTGGTAAAAGATTCATGACCCAAAAGCATACATCACGGGAAACTTTTCCTCATTATGTACAGGGGGAAAGGCCAGAAATATGGACAAAGATGATATATTAGAATAACATTAAAGTAAAACAAAAGAAACCCAAAGTGTTATTCAGCCACATTTAAAGGGCCATCCTGTTTTTCTCTCGGTTCTTCAGCATTTTACTGCACATTCTTTGCAATCCAACTTTCAGCTAAATCCCCTCACAACCCCTTTATGGACCCTAAGGCCACTTCACCTGCTCGGCGTCCAGCCTGTCTCGCTTCTCACCTCTTACTCCCCAATTCTTACACAGCCAAGTGCTCGTCCACTTGCCTTCCCATGACTCAGGTCGAACAGCTTCGCATACACTAACTCCATTTGCAGAGGGTCTAGCGCCTTTCCGTCCGTATAGCAAACACGGTCCGCGACACTCGCTTCCATAGAAAGAGCGCTTATAGGATATGAACTAACATTACAATTACACGTGCACAAGAGGGACTATATCTGGCCCCGCTTCTATCTGGTCCACCTGAATATCAGGGTTCATCTAACAAAGCTGAATCCTATCGATGGGTTATCTGTAAAACACCAACATTTCAGTGTTGACTAGTCAAGAGATTCAGTAACTGTTTAGTTGCCAACATAAAGAGGTTTAAAATATGATACTTAACTGCCTGATAAGTGAGAAAGGTCATGAGACTGGTACTTTTTTAAAAAATAAAAACTTAGGTGAAACTAGCTGTAGTATTTACCAAACAGTACTCTGAAATTTCAAGAGAACTATCTGGGCATTTTCACATCTTTGTCATTTTATATTAAGAAAGTTGTTAAAGTAAACAGTGTATTCTGTTTCTAATCATGAGACTAAGGTATATAAACACGAATATGTAAGTTATGCCATCAATCCAGGCCACGTAGTAATATAAAATATAACCTGGAATATCCACTCCTATCACTCAAGAGCAGCACCTACTGGCACAATTTAAAAGAACCCAGAAGACATAGAGTAATTTCAGTTCAATATTTTATTAATTAAATACTTATAGAGCACTTAATATATGCCAGGCACTATTTTAAGTACTTTACAAATATTAACTTATTTAATCACTGCAAGACATTTATCACTAAAAGAGATTTAATGACATAAGCCTTACTCCAAGATTCAAGGATCTACTTCATTAGTTTGAGATGCAGATTCAGTTTAAAGCCAACAGAATCCAAATTTCTCCCTGGCCAACATCTGCAAAGAAACCAGTATTATACTCCATTCTAATTTCATGAACCAGATAACAAATGTGGAGGAAATGCTGAAAGGCAGTTCCCTAAAAAGAGTTCTCTCCCAAAAAAAGAATATAAAATTTTACAGTCCATGCAACGTGAATAATCTATGCTAATTGCAAAGGAGTCTTGCCTTTTCCTTTATAAACAGGAAATCACTTGCGTGAGGTTTTTATTTTAAGCATGCATTAAAATTATGATTTTTCGTAAGATGAAAAAATGACTCTGTGCCAATCACGCTGACATGCTACTCAACAAATGGCACTAATAGCGGTGACAAGAGTGAACCTGTCTGAGCGGAGCTTTTTAAGAAGTATCTAGACCAGCCATCAAAACTATGATTTTATCTGGTCGGGGCCTACGCTACAGTCTGCTGCAATAAAAGCTATTAGGTGATCTAAGTGACTACTTTACTATGATGGATTTTCATCTATTAAAAGAATGTATTTAAGTATTTTTAATCTTAGTTAGAATAGAAAAAAAAGGAAAAATAAAAAAGTGTAAGCATGTCTATATAAGCTAAAATATTTTGCTTCTACATATTTTTCCTGAATAAATTAACTTTGCAAATTTACTCAATTGATTTATACATTTCCGATGCTGATTAACATGTATCATATGATATCTTTTTGGTCTATTTAATTTTAGAGTCTCAAGCCAATTAGTATAATTTCTGTATTAACTTCCCCATTTTCATTTTCCCATCCCAATCACTCCGTTCCCTAATCACCCCGCACCAAGAGAGATACCTATTTAATATTTTCTGCTATGCATCCATGCAGGAAATAGAGAAGAAATAAGTATAATTTTTTTGTATTTGTAATTTAAAAAATTTTTATTTGTGGTAAAATACACATAAAGTAAAATTTACCATCTTAACAACCTTTAAGTGTACAGTTCGGTGGTTAGGTGCTAAGTATATTCCCACTGTTTTATAATCAATCTCAGACTTTTTCATCTTGCAAAAGAGAAAGTGTACCTACCAAACAACTCCCATGTCCCCTCTCCCCAGCCTCTGGCAACCATCATTCTAGTTTCTGTCCCTATGAATCTGACTACTCCAGGCACCTCATATTCATGTATGTGGAATCGTACAGTATTTTTCTTTTGTGTCTGCCTTATTTCACTCAGCATAATAACCTCAAGGTTCATCTATGTTGTGGCATGTGTTGGAATTTCCTTCTTTTTAAGGCTGAATAATACTCCAATATATGTATTATATAATTATACACATATTATACATAATGTAATTTATAATGATATATAATTATATTTATAATTACATAATATAATTTACAGAATATATATTATATATTCTCTTTATCCATTCATTTGTTGATGGGCGTTTGGGCTGTTTCTTTTCGCTACTGTAAATGTTGCTATGAGTGTGATCTGCTTTCATTTCTTTTGTGCGTATACTCAGAAGTGGGAATGTTAGATCATTTGGTAGTTCTGTTTTTAATTTTTTTAGGAGCCACCATACTGTTTCCATAGCAGCTATACTATCTTAAATTCCCAACAGTGCACAAAGGTTTCAAATTCTCTACACCCTTGCCAACACTATTTTATTTTGTTTTTTTGATACTAGATATTCTAGCGGGTGTGAGATAGTAAGAGTAAATTTTTAAAGTGACTTCTTAGCTAGTAAGAAAAATATGGTGAACTCCTGTAGGATTTTGATGGTTTTCTTTTTCACATTTAGGTCTTTCATCCATTTTGAATTTATTTTTGTGTACGGTTTAAGAAAGTGGTCCAGTTTCATTCTTTTGCATAGAGCTGTCCATTTTTCCCAACACTGTTTGTTGAAGAGGCAGTCTTTTTTTCCATTAGATATTCTATCCTGCTTTTATATTTTCCATATAGTTGAGGACCCACTTCTGGGCTCTCCGTTCTGTTCCACTGATCTATGTGTCTGTTTTTACGCCAGTACCATACTGTCTTGATTACTGCAGCTTTGTCATATAACTTGAAGTCTGGAATTGTGATGCCTTCAGCTTTGCTTTGCCTTTTCAAGACGGCTTTGGCTATTTAGGGTCTTTTGTGGTTCCACATAAATTTTAGGATTGTTTGTTCTAGCTCTGTGAAAAATACTGGTGGTATTTTGGTAGGGATTGCATTAAATGTGTAGATTGCCTTGGGAAGTTTAGACATTTTAACAATATCTGTTCTTCCCATCCATAAGTATGGAATGTTTTTCCATTCTTTGTGTCATCTTCAATTTCTTTCATAAGTGTTCTATAGCTTTCAGAGTACAGATCCTTACCTCTTTGGTTAGGTTTATTCCTAGTATCTTATGGGTTTTGGTGCAATTATAAATGGAAAAGATGCAACCTCTTTGGCATTGGCCATAGGAACTTCTTACTAGATATGACTCCAGAGGCAAGGGAAACAAAAGCAAAAATGAACTACTGGGACTTCATCAAGATAAAAAGCTTCTGCAGAGTGAAGGAAACAATCAACAAAACTAAAACGAAACCTTTGAAGGGGAATAGATATTTGCAAATGACATATCTGATAAATGGTTATTAGTTAAAATCTATAAAGAATTTATCAAACTCAACACCCCAAAACACAAATAATGCAGTTAAGAAATGGGCAGAAAACATGTACAGACATTTTTCCAAAGAAGACATACAGATGGCCAACAGACACGTGAAAAGATGCTCAACATCACTCATCATTGGGGAAATACAAATCAAAACTACAATGTGATATCACCTTACACCTGTCAGAATGGCTAAAATTAACACAGGAAACAACAAACATTGATGAGGATGCAGAGAAAGGAGAAACTTCCCACCCTGTTGGTGGAAATGCAAACTCGTGCAGCCGCTCTGGAAAACAGTATGGAGGTTCCTCAAAAATTAAAAATAGAACTACCCTATGGCCCAGCAAGTGCATAACTAGGTATTTACCCAAAGGATACAAAAATACTGATTCAAAGGGATACATGCACCCTGATGTTTACAGCAGCATTATCAACAATAGCCACATTGTGAAAAGAGCCCAAATGTCTATCAACTGAAGAATGGGTAAAGAAGATGTAGGGTACACACACACAAGGGAATATTACTCGGCCATCAAAAAGAATGAAATCTTGCCATTTGCAATGACGTGGATGGAGCCAGAGTATATTATACTAAGAGAAATAAGTCAGAGAAAGACAAATACCATATGATTCCACTTGTATATGGAATTTAAGAAACAAAACAGGTGAACATAGGGGGAAAAAAGAGAGACAGGCAGATCATAAAATAGACTCTTAACTATAGTGTACAAGCTGTGGGGTGCTGGAGGGGAGGTGGGCAGGTGTGGGGGGCTAGATGGATGATGGGCATTAAAGAGGGCACTTGTTGTGATGAGCACTGGGTATTGTATGTAAGGGATGAATCACTAATTCCTACACCTGAAACTAATATTACACTATATGTTAACAACTGGAATTTAAATAAAAGCTTGAAACAAAAAAAGGAAAAAAGATAAATCTGGTGAACACAGAATACTAAATTATCGAGTACTGTTTATTATGATGGTAAAACTAACCAGAAAAGAATCATATTGTAAGCAAAAAGTGAAAGGCTTTTCTTACTCAATAATATAAAGGATTAAGGAACAATAATTTCACTGGGTACTATATTCTGAATGTAAATATGCATATCTCACTTTATTTGTTCATAAGGTTTTTTTGAATGATTATAACAAACAGGCACAGTAATCTACCCTAAGTCATAAAGTCATTCAGGAGGAGGACAAGACTGGGACACATCAGACAGACTGTCAAGGAATTTATGTTAGATCATAGAGAAATGAAGAGCAGGGGTATGTGAAATGAAGGGGAATATATATATTTATATATATTTATAAACATTATAAATATATTATATTTATATATATCCAATTATGGGAATTTTAGGATAAAATTTAAGACACATGCATGCTTAATTTTAGAAACTGATATGGTGGTAGAGAGGAAAGAAATGGACTCAAAGAAATACTGTGAACTGATTTTCAACAAAAGCGAAAGGCATAGGGTTTTCAACAAATATTGCTCAAAAAAAAAAAAAAAAAAAAAGACACTTATATGCAAAAAAATACCAAACCAAAACAAAACCCTCAACCTGTACCTAATGTTATCCAAAATTTGACTCAAAATAGATCATAGATATAAATATATGCAAAATAAATGCAAAAACATAAAGCTTCCAGAAGAAAATATGAGTTTATCTTTGTAACCTGGGTTAGGCGAACAGTTCTTAGATACCATATCAAAAGTACAAACCATAAGGAAAACCATCACTAAACTGGACTTCATGAATACGGTAGCCCCCTATTATTCATGAGACACGTGTTCCAAGAACCCTAGCGGATGCCCAAAACCACAGATAGTACCGAACACCATACATACTATTTTGTATTGCCATACATACATGCATATACACCTATGATACATTTTAATTTGTAAATTGGGCACAGTAAGAGATTAACCACAAGTAATAATAAAATAGAATATACTGTTAATAAAAGTTATGTGAATGGGGTTTCTCTCTCTTTCAAAATATCTTATTGTACCATACTCACCCTTCTCTCCTTGAGATGATGTGAGATGATAAAATGGCACATGATGAGTGATGGGGCATCATGAGGCAGTGCTAGGCTATGAATGACCTTCTGATGAGGCATCAGAAGGAGGGTCATCTGCTTACAGATCAAGGCTGACCATGGCTGACTGTAACCACGGGAAGCAAAACTGTGGATATGGGGGGGCAGGGCTACTTCACTAAAAACGTTTTCGCTGGGGCGCCTGGGTGACTCAATTGGTTAAGCATCTGCCTTTGGCTCAGGTGAGGATCTCAGGGTCCTGGGATGGAGCCCTGCGTCAGGCTTCCTGCTCGGCGGGGAGCCTGCTTCTCTCTCCCTCTGCCTGCCACTCTGCCTACTTGTGCTCTCTGTCAGATAAATAAATAAAATCTTTTAAAAAAAAATGTTTTCTCTGTGAAAGACACTGTTAAGAGGAAAAAAAGGCAAGTCACAACCTGAGAGAAAATATTTGAAAATCATCTATCTGATAAAGGCCTTGTATCAAAATCACATTAAAAACTCCTAGAACTCAGTACCCAATGAGAAAAGGGGCAAACTATTTCAAAAGACATTTCATCAAAGAAAATAAACAGATGCCAAACAAGCACTGACAATCAATATCAGTAGTGATCAAATACAAATTAAAACCACTAAAGACCACTAAACTCCTATTAGAATGACTTAGAAAACCCGGCAATCCTAAGTGCTAGTGAGGATGCGGAGCGACTAGAATCTCATACACTGCTGGTAGAAACATCAGACGCACAGACTCTCTGGCAAACAGACTGACAGTTGTCTTTACAGGTTAAATATATACACACTGTATTGTCCAGGCATCTCATTTCCAGGTATTTACCTAAGATCGATGAAATCTTACACTCACGCAGAAACCTATATGTGAATGTTAACAGCAGCTCTGTTTATTTAATTACCAAGAGAGTAAACAACCTAGATGACAGATGTCCTTGTGGTCCTGATTTGCATTTCCCTGACAATGATGTTGAACATCTTTTCATGTGTTTACTGGCCATTTATGTATCCTCTTTGGAAAATGGCCATTCAGATCCTTTGCCTGTTTTTAAATTAGGTTATTTGCCTTGATACTGATGAGTTCAAGAGTTCTTTATATATTCTAGATAGAAGCCCCTTATCAGATAGATATGCCTAATTTTTTTTCAATTTTATAGGTTTTCCTTTCATCTTCTTGATGGTGTCATTTGAGCCACAAAAGTTTTTAATTTTGATAAAGTCCAATTTATTTTTTTTCTTTTATTGCCTGTGCTTTTGGTGTCATATCCAAAAACCTATTGCCTAATCGAAGGTCTCAAAGATTTGTTAATATCTTTTCTTCTAGGGGTGTTATAGTTTTAGTTCTCGTATTTAGGTCTAAGATAATTTATGTTTGTTTGTTTGTTTTAAAGATTTTATTTATTTATTTGACAGAGAGAGAGAGATAGCGAGAGCAGGAACACAAGCAGGGGGAGTGGGAGAGGGAGAAGCAGGCTTCCCACGGAGCAGGGAGCCCGATGTGGGGCTCGATCCCAAGACCCTAGGATCATGACCTGAGCTGAAGGCAGACGCTTAAGGACTGAGCCACCAGGCGCCCCGATAATTTATGTTTTGGATGGATCGATAAACTGTGTATTTATGGAAAAGCAGGGGTTAGCATGCACGCATACATTTCCTACTTCTGTCTGCTGAGAAAGCCCACAAGCCAAGGGTGCACAGAAGCAATGAGTATACACAGTGTGCATATCTTGGTTTCTAAACACCCTTCTCCAGTAAAAGAAACCAAAGATGCTTAAAGAAGACAGTGATTTCAGGATCAGGGCAGGCAAACCACCAGATAGAGGAGCCTGGAGCACACTGTGGTGCTAGAAAGTAAAGAGATGGTCATAAAAGGATGGGGGCACCCCAAAGGACACAGAAGCTTGTCAGAAGGAGCTCACAATGGCCAACGCTGGAGCAATTTGACTAAGAAATAAAAATGATACTGAATTGTAAACCACAGAGTACAATAAATCCATAATGGTAAAAATAAATTGAATAAAAAAATAATTGGGAGTGAAAGGGCAGATATTCCTTAAAGAAGAATTCCAATTAAATACAGAAGGAACGGGGGAAGAGAGTATTACTGCTAAAACTCCATAGATCCTGTTGTAGGCAAGATCCACTAATGAATGTCAAAATTAGTGGGCAAATGCTTGAGAAGAAACAGGCTATTTGCATAATCTGGAAGTATCTCCCCAGAGATGTGTATTAATTAAAAAGGAGAAAATAGTAGGTCTGTAGTGGAGAAATACGAAGATACCACCTCACTCAACGGGTCCAGTTTACATTGTCCACCATAACATACCCTGACGTGTTGCTCGTCTACTCTGGGAGATGCTTAAAGAACCTTAACTGAATCATGAGTAAACGTCAGACTACTGGAAAACAAGGAACATTCTACAGAATAACTGATCCCTATTCGTTAGAAGCATCAAGGTTGTGAGAGACAAGAAAAGACTGAAGAGACACAAGAACCAGAGGGCACGTCAGTCCCTGAGCTGAGCTCTGAAAAAAGAAAAACGACAGGAAGGAGACCTGGTGAGATGTGAAGGAAGGATGTGGCTTAGCAGATGGTCTTTGGTTTCGGTAATCCTGTCACGGTTTTATCTGACACTCACATTCGGGGAAGCTGGGCAAAGGATATTTGGGAACTCTGCACTATTTTTGCAACTTTTCTGTAAGCTTAAAATTATTTCAAAATAAAAACTCAAAACAAGGAAAACCTGCTAGATGGTATCTTTGCTCAATAAAAACAGAAATAAATACATTCGCAAATGATTGATAATGTACATTTTATATCTTCTGAACTAAATTTCAATACTAAATAAATAGTATTCCTAAACTTCCCTCATAATTTGAAGAACCTGTTCCATTCTTCTTCCATAAAGGGTTTCAAAGGAAACAGTAACTGTTTTGCCATATCAGCAGTGAGACCTGCCAACGCCTACCATGTTTCTCTCATACAAAATTGCATATTAGTCAGGGTCAAGATATGAATGTGAGGGTGTGTAAATTTTTAAAATATATAAATTATATTGAATTAAACAGTTGATAAAAGGTCTATATAAAAATAAAAGCCACATCGGGCGCCTGGGTGGCTCAGTTGGTTAAGCGACTGCCTTCGGCTCAGGTCATGATCCTGGAGTCCCGGGATCGAGTCCCGCATCGGGCTCCCTGCTCGGCGGGGAGTCGGCTTCTCCCTCTGACCCTCCCCCCTCTCATGCCCTCTCTCTATCATTCTCTCTCTCTCTCAATAAATAAAATCTTAAAATAAATAAATAAATAAAAGCCACATCAATTACCTGATAAAATCATACTGCTCCCACTATAACTTTCCACAATCAATTTTTTCCCCTTAAAATTTTGATAAATGAAGTTGTCAGGGGGGGTAAGATCACAATTTTGTTTTCTTTTTTTTTCTCTTTAACTATTTTAACTTTCAGAATTCAGTTCATGAACGCTGTGAATGTTAGCCTAGATAAGATCATAATTTTGCTTGGTGATGAGGTAAGCGTACTGCCATGTGCCTGGATAACCTCGTGGCAGCAAGGAAAGAAGCCGAAAAGGAAGTTTTAATGTGGCTCTGAATTACACAGGCTAATTATACTTAGCTAGGCCTCCCAAGAAAGAAGAGGATGGAGTTTTTTTCTGGAAAAAAAGAAAAATTAAACCTCACTTCAAAACTTCTAAGATCATACAGCTAGGGAATGAGCCTGAGTGCTCTGAGGGCCTGAGATCCATCAAAAATGATTAATTGAATGGATTTACATGAATTTCAGATTATCTTCAGTCAACTCTGTGAGGTGTTACTATCAAAAGCTATATTTTAATTGTGGACTCTGATTTTATTTTAAATGTTGTGACTGCCATTAAGGATTTTATAGAACACTGAAATATACACTAGAAAGGATGTTATTTTCAGCATCATATTCATTTATAAAAACATTTTTAAAAATATAAAGTATACTAAATAACAAAGAATAGAAATTATTCAATAAATAAAGTGATGTTTCTACTATGAAGAAAAGCTGTATGAAGACCTTCTCCAGCCCTGGCTTCAGCTACACGCTCGGACTGTCATGCTGATATATGGATACCCACTAACACATATATGGTTATAAGATTCATTACTCTTAGGAGCAACTTCAAACAAATGCAAAGAAATCATTTCAGTCTTTTCCTTCTAACTTCCTACCGTTAAAAGGGCAATAACAAAGCCTGCTATCTTCTTCTTTTAAAGAAAATCTCTGCATTATTTAACCTGATGTTCAACAGAAAGGCTAACCAGGGTTACGCACCTTGAGGTAGAGAACACAGACGCAGAGTGGCTGAGTGACTTGCTTAAAGTCACACATCTCCACAGCCATGGAGTCAGGACACTAAGACCCAGCTCACCCACCTGACACCCACGCCATCCGCCAGGCTCTGTACTAGGTGGCAGAAGTACAACTGTGAAAACATTTACCCTGGTGGCTCTTTTTATTTAGTATACGTTACTTCCTAGGCTCATGTTTTCAGATGATCTGAAGTCTTAAAACTCCAAAATGTTAGGGCTTCATGATAACAATTTCATTAACCCACAGAGGCTGATTCTGTTTTTAGCTCCTGTGCGTGCAGCATGATGTAACTGGGAAACTCCTGGATGGCAAACGGGCGTGGATTGCAGCGGGCTGCCCTGCAGTGACCTGGCCTCCGCGGGCAAGTCAGCCTTTGGAAGACGCATTTTTTTAAAGAAGCATTAAGTTGGGAATAACACCTACCAAAGAGCTTTGTCTTGAAGGAATGGCCTGGTGACAAGTTTGGCACAGACACTCTTGCTACCCTTCCTCTTCGTTTCTTTGTAACTGAAGTCACAATGCGACCGGGTAGAGTAACAGCGTGCACCAACCACCTAAAGCAGGAAGCCGTGCCACACACACCGCATTCCCCAACAAGCAGGACTGCCCGATGGCAGGAGGGCCGTGGGAGGCAGGTGGCAGAAGCGTGGACCACACAGATGGAAAGAAGCATGTATGTCCTTAGCCCTGCTCCACGGTGATAAGCAGAAAAAAGACATTTTTGGACATACCAAAGAGAAGTTAGAACATTTCTTCCTAAGCAGATTGAATTAAAAATATTTTAAAATGCATACTTAGAAGGTTCTGAAAAAACATATTTCAGTATATTATTTAATAAAAGAGAAACAGGGATGAGTCGAGAGGATCTGCTTATCAGTAATGCTGCATTTACTGATAAGCATCCAGCAAATAAACCGGTCCTGGATTGCAAGTCTATTAACAGAAAAAGCTGGTCAATGAGAACCCCTGCTTTGGCATTATTCCCCCACCGGCTACACAGTACACGGGGTAGTTAGTTCTAAACCTAGGAAATCCAACAGGACTGAGAGAGGGAGAGAGAGCAAAGAGAAAAGCCAGTTACTCGAACCTGCCACGCCGGGATGGACACGGAGCATGGTGCCGGACAGAGGCACCAGAGTACGCAGAGAGGAGTTAGACGGGAACAAAGACATTTAGCAGCAGTTAAGACAAACAGTAAATTAACCCATGGGTGATGTCTGAGGGTAAAGAATCAAATTGTTGAACTGTTAATTATTTTAGGAAGTCTTTTGTCGGTGGTGAAATACCAGGAGCCTGGAAAACAAGGAATCCAGTCTGAAGGTTACAAAGAGAGAGAGTAGAGGCTGAAAATTATAGAGCTGCTAGTCTAACATCTATATTAGGAAATAAATTTGAGATGATACTTATGGATGAGCTTAATGATACATTTGGAGAAGTACAATTTAATAGGAGTGAGTCAGCATGGATTTACCAAAGGCAATCATGTCAGAAAAAATTTCGTTCCTTTTTAGGTTGAAGTAATAATTGGTTTATGTAAGGAGAACCAATGAGACACTGTCAGGATTTTCTGAGATTTTTGGACCTCTTCATAAAATGAATTATTGTACAAAATGTCATGACATGTGTCAGAGCACCAACTAACAAAAGGGGCTGAAAGTAATGGGGTTAAAAATAGAAGGCCCCACAATCTGGGGAAAACTACATTCTACAGGGCTCTGTAGATCAGAGCGCTAATGTTTTTAATTAACGATGAAGAAAATCTTTTATATGAGGAAATTTGAATATTCCGCTAAATGAGAGGGAATGGTTAAGATACAAAAGGCTACAGCTGTTTTATCTTAACTGTGATAGATGAAGCAAAGGGCCTCCACGGTGGAATATGGAATTCAATCTGCCCGAATACGCAGCGATGTGCTTGCAGAGAATTAAGGAATCAGTTAAGTGTAGTTACAGTTTAAATGGTACTGGATTAGATAGCATTGGAAAGAAAACGGATGTGGAGTTTTGGTAAGAATCAAACTTTCACATTCTTACTCTTATACCTGGGTAAGAGGAAAACGCTATGGAATGCAATTAAATAATACATGTTTTAAAGAATTAAAAAAATGATTATCTTACGGAACAATACGAAAATCCCACTTTGTGAAGAGACTGTATCACACTGCACAGGTAACCGAATGTGCATTTTTAAATGTTTAAGTCTTAATATATAAGAACTGATGAAAATCATATCAATTTAAATATGATTTTTTTTAAACGCTACCACAGTAGAAAATGAAGGAATTAGAGAAAATACCATGTCATCACTTAATGCTTAATTTCTCCTGAACAGAGAACATCACTTGATCATCACCTTTAGAAAACACAGACCCATTTCCGACACTGCAGTCCCGGCTTCTCAGAGGAAGGGCAAAGGAACGAAATGGACGTCACAGCCACGGCACAGAGAGCGGCCAGGCCGCCCGGTCCCGCGCGGGCATGCACCAGCAGCAGCCAGGGCCACGTCAGAAGCAAGCACGCTCTCTGACCTGGTGCGGACCTGGAATTCACGAGAGAAAACCATCTCCGTTTCCTTCCTTGGCACAATCACGAGAACCACACATGCTCCCCTCAACCTTCTCCGCGGCCTTCTTGGTCTTCATCCTCCCCTCTTTCAGGTGCTGTTCATAACCAACCCCCAAGACTGACGGAAGGTCACTGGTATTGCAAACACGGAGTGAATTTCATTCCCGCTCAGGGTGCAGTGAATGAACGCCAAGCTAATTCTTCGGTAACAGAGATGGCAGACAAGCAACTGCTAATTTAAAGGTCAAATAAAGATCATTCGTGGGGTGAAATGGATTTCACTAAATAGAAAAAAATTATAATGTACAATGACAGAATTCTGGCAACTTTTAATTTGATGTCAATTTTGTGGGGATTAATAGGATTATAAAATTTTATCATATTGGATCTAGAGTGGACCTAAATGAATCTCTCTAGACATACAGGAAGCAAATAAATAATGTTTTTTTTAAAAAAAATATGTATAGAAAAGCTTTAGTTCATCCAACTCTATGACTGAGATTTATCTACAGTTTCTTTTTTGTGGTTGGTCCATCCTCACTACTGCAGAGCATCCCACTCGGTGAACACATAGCCTTTCGTACAATCTCCTTGATGGACATTTGGGTAGTTTCAGTTTTTGACCATGATGAAAGTATTGATAATGATATAAAGTATAAATACAAAGTAAAAGACTATTTCATGTAAAAGATTGAAATTGTCACAGATTGAAAAACCAAATGCAGCTTATAAAGAAGCTGATGAAGCTACACCAATATGAAACACGGAATGATGGCAAGAAGCCTTACTACAGACAAAAAGGAACATTTCATAATTATAAGGATAGATGGGTATGTATATAAAATAATCTTAAAGTTCTGAGTAGCCAGGGATAGATCTTTAAAATATGTAAAGCCAAAAGTAAGAGAATTAAAAAAACCAAAAAAAAGAACAAATCCACAATCACAGTGGGCAACTTTACTACACTCCTCTTCACAGCTGATAGAGGTAGCATAAAAAACATGTAAGAACATAGACAATCTGAACAGCACAGTGAAAAAACCCCGTGTAAGTGATATGTACGGAACACAGAATACACACCAAACAGCACCATTATTTACGTTCCTTTCTAGTATATCTGAAACATTTACCGAAACTAATCAAATGCTGGTCACGAAGAAAGCATAAACAAATTTCAAAGGACTGAAATAATTCAGTATCATGTTCTATAAGCACAGTAGATAGAAGCTAGAAATCATTTTATATTACCATGTCAATAGTTAACAAAAAGGTAACTAGAAAAATCCCCGAATGCCTGGAAATCAACAAATACATTTCTAAATAATCACCTTTCATTTTAAAAATAACCACTTTTATCTGTTTTTCCAACAAAGCTATAACCAAAATTAGAGCTCACATAGAACCTTTAATTCTCTGGAGTATGAAATGAGAAATGTTACCAAAATCATTCTTTTAGTTCCCGAAAATCACTGAGAGGCAAGACCATGAATGACCCACAGAAGTGACGGAGACGGAGAACAATGGGCCACCACGGATGCTCCGTACGGCCACGAGTAACTGTGCACAGAGCGCGTTACCAGGTACAGATGTGGACAACACTGTCCTAACAGCCCTTACTGTCCCCACCGTGCAGAGGGGACACGAGACCCACAGAATTAAAACAACAGTTCCGGAGTCATTCAACAAGGCAATGGGGCTGACATTCAAATCTATCCCACCCTGAAGGCCACGCCTACATCCCTACAGAAGCACAGAACGCTCCTGACTGCGCGCATGAGGACGGGAAGCTCTGCGCTGCGCAGAGGTCTGCGACCTTCACAGCGTGGAGCACCAGGATGTGACCTGGTCTCTGGGGAACTCTGGCTCAAGTACAGCACCTCCATGACTGCAGGTACATCTTCACGGACCCAACCCGGGGAAGCACACAATCACAGCAAAACCTCTCTCTGCGGAGCTCTTTTCCAACAAAAAACAAGATACCTTGCTTTAACACATATATTTCCAGATATCATCTCAATTAAAATTGAAAATATCCCAAATGGCACTTTTCTGTGGCTGTCGGTTCATGTGTCCCTTCTAATGGTCTTTTGCATGTTTGATACACATGTTAGAGCCACATGAGGACTGGAGTGATTTAGTTGGTCTGTTTGGGGGTAGTTTTAAACTCAACCTTTTATTAAAAGAACTGCAAAATGTGCTTCATTGCATGCTGGGCTATAAGATGCTCAGCACATGAACAGTGCAGACACCAGAGAACACAGCTGATGGCACCCTTCCGGGCCAGGAACCACTCCTGCAGAAAACCTGGATGCTGCTGCGGACCCGTCCCAGTCCCTACCGCCCAGCATGGATTCATCAACTGTGGCGCCTCATTCCACCACCAAACAGTACGGAATGAAGAACAGCAACAGCTTGACTCAATATCGTACTGTATATTGAGGAAGGCTCCTTTCCCATAGCCCTAAATGTACTGCAGATGATTTACAATTACACGTTTAAAAAGCCAGTCATAGCCTAAAAAATTTTACCTTTTTAAAGTTTTCTCTTAACTGAGCTAAGTTTATCAAAGCAAAAATATTACCAAAGAGCACTATTGCCATGCCCGGGGAGAAACTGACAACCGCCATCCCACGTGTACCACCTGGGTTTGGTCTGTGAGGAATGCTAGCTGCAGAGACCTACGCAGAAAATAGTTTCAAACAGAATTATAAACATAACCCGAAAACCAGGACTCTATGCACACGAGCATTACACATATACACAAAGAAACTAGAGTAATTTTTCTTAAAACTTGTTTTATACTAATACTATCTCAAAACATCTCTCCAGGGCCACTCAGCATCGCTAGCGCAGACGGCACGGGCCAAGCGCTCTGTCCTTCTGCGCAGAGCGACAAAAGGAATGTGTGTCTACGCTCTGCGATTACTTTCCTCCTCCCTCCCTCGGCGTTCATCTGAAAGTTACAAATCCTTTATTTTAGGGAAATAACCCATCTGTAACACCCAGTTGGTGCAATGGAGAGACAGAAGACACCAACACCGCACCTTAAGGAGGAGGCGCAGCAGGACTCTCTTGAAAACGGCACTTTCCTGATGACCCAGCGTCAATTTAGATCATTTTGCTTGGCGGCTACTTGAAGCGCCTCCTTCCACGGGCAGCATGGCCTCTGTATGGTCACGATTCATCTTAAGGAATAATCCATAGGAACTGATGGCCAGAAGATATTTCAATCTGACTTTACCTGTTCTTGCGCCTAAAGCTATAAACTGTCCAATTCAAAGCATTTCGGTAACAACCTCACCAACACATAAGGAATACCGACCTGTGTTTTTGTTTTTCAAAAACAGCCCTGGATACAACACAGATGACAAGTACAGACATTCCACCATTGCTTAAAAAGCCAGTCATATGAGCGTAAACAGAAATTTGAAAGGACACGTCAGCATAAACCAAGTAATAACCTTATATGCAGACATTGTCAAATGTATCAATAACTAATAGTTAAGAATATCTTCCTAAATCAAATCATTCACTAAGTTCCGTTTCTTTTAATGTAAATGTTATCTGAGCAAACATTACTTACGCATTTTGCAATGGGTAGGGTTTCCCATAACTTCTGCATTTTGGGAGGGGGTTCCCATGACCTTCAAACACTGTGGGCACACGTCCAGCATCGCCACCACGACCCCCAGCCCCTCTGCATCGCTCCTGCTAGGCAGGCCATTAGCTTTCTCACTGCTCACGAGGACGCCTCAGACAGACACTGCCATGTGGATTCACAGAGCGGGAACGTGCGGCGTGACGAGGTTGGGGTCGCAGGGCCAGTACCCAGAGGAGGAGGGTTTTCATGTGATCCCAAAGCATCTGCCTTCCCTGTACCAGCTGGCATTACTGAAGTAGAGTACCGCTTGGCTACGTTCTGGAACTTTCTCTAAATCTCCCTCAGGATAAGCACTTCCTCCAACGTGTCCTCCCGCTCGTCCCCCACCCCACCCCACTGCTGCACAGTAAGAATTCAACATCGAGGAAGGCGTGCTTGCTAATGAAACAACACGCTGGGCTACGCACAGGGAGAGGCCTGCTGAGCCCTGTCGTTGTTGCTGCAGCTCTGGGGCTTCCAGAGCGCGAGGTCTGACCTCCGACCCAAGGAGGCGAGGCTATTTGAGCGGCCATCCTCTGCCGTCAGCACCGTGCCCCTCACGCTGCGGACAAGTCCCCCCTAATCTCTGGGACACGAGTGACATCAGGTTCGCTGTCCGAGCTGCTCAACTCACCCTCCCGGGGCACACGCTCTCCCTTCCCAGGTACCCATCCCAAGACGATGATGCACAGGGACAGGGCGTAACATTTTAAAGCACAAACGTTTTTTGAAAAAAATTTAAAAATGTCACCAATTAGTCAAAACGTGGAGTTCAAACTGCTATCGTTTCAGTCAACCGAGCGTGGACTATTTGCTATTACTAACTTTATCATCCTGGGGGGATTATTTTGTCATAGTTGCTCTTGATGACATACGATAGAAAAGACCCGTTTTCACAGCCGAGTGGGATAAGCCCGGAATGTGCTTTTTTAGAAGTCTGGAAGCAGATGCTCTCACGTGTGTCAAAGTCAGTGACAGTAACGGACAACTAGCACCCTAACGCTCGGGTGAATAAAAACTACACCGATGTGAACAGCATTAGCCCTTACCAGCATGCAAGTAAGCCAGGTCAGGGTTCTCGATGTCGGGGTGCTGCTCCTTCAGGTGGTTTCGGAACTCCACAGGCACGTTGGTTCCGTAGTCACACTTGGGGCAGTTGTACATCTTGACTCCTTCGTGTTTGCCCGTGTGTAAAATGTGCTTGCGGATGTTTTCAGCACAGTTTGACCTACCGGGTAAGAAAGAGAAGTCAACCAGACAGGCCGAGTCAGCACCGTGAGACCACAGACGACGCTAGCAGCCGACAGCGATGGAGGCCTTCCTGTGCGTCAGCCCCAGTCGAGGGCCGTGCGGGCACAGTGATTTCCACCTGGGTAACACAGCAGGCCCACGACGCTGGTAGTTTCTGTGAACCCTGGTGCTAATTTTTAGGTTGATCTTTTACCTCAGTGATCCAATTCTATGTGGAACCCGAAGCTCAAAATCCCAGGTTCTATGATTTTACTATCAGATTATTCTGGTGCCACTTGAGGGCACTGAAGGAGTCTCCTTAACCCCAAGAACACACCTGTCACCAGGGAGGAGCGGTGCGGAGGGAAGCACTGCGGCCTCACCGAGTTTAGAACACTGAGGCAGCAGAGCAGCTCTGGCTGTTACGTTCTGTCAAGGGAGCTCTAGAACAGTCTGGAGATAGAAAAGCAGCAGTGTGCTGAGTGCCGGTGAGCTTTCCACGTTGGTGCAGGTCTCTAAGCATGAGGGACTGAAAGATACAATGGAGGCCCCGTATTCTGTATGCCAAACAGCCCTGAAAACAGGAGTAGGCTCCTCTCCGCACTGTTCTCCTACCAACTCGGAAAGGCAAGGCCTGAAATGCCCAGATAAGAGGGAACAGGCCTCTGCTCTTGAAGCAAGTTCTTCCATCGGCTCCTTCAGCCCTCGGTGAGTCTCTGCATCAGACACTGCACACCCAGACCCTTTCTGAGCACATACACAGCTGCTTTCTTTTGTCTTTGTTAGAACAGTACTAAAAAGGGCACTGCAAATGCAAGCAGGTTGGCCGGGGAGAGGGGGTGCACTGAACTAGAAACAAAAAATCAGGCTGGCCTCAAATTTCCCACAGAGCAAAATTAAATGCCAAAAGAAAAATCAAGCAATAGGATCATCAGCATTTCTGGAGGGTACTGCCGAAGAACAAAATTTCTACAGGATGTTGTTTGAAGTGAAGGCTCTGTGACCAATAAAGTAGGAAAACGGTAGTTAGCAAACGCATCTCACAATGCACACCAGACGATGAAAGGCCCTGCCCGGAAGCCTCCCGAGGCCCTGCGCTGCCCCAACACTTCTAAGTAGGATTGCATTTGTGTGTGATATTCAACTGCGATGCTGACTTTGCAGGATGCGCTCCAAGAACATTGGTGATGAACGCAAAAATGGTTATAACGCAACAATTTTATAGTAGCTACACTATCACACACAGGTAAAGGCAACAAAGGACATTAGAAATCTAGAGACCCAGTAAACACGTCGTCTCTTCACTCATGAAGAGAGAACGGAGGAGTATCAGGAAAGCACGGCGGAGCTCACAACAGCAGCTCTAGGAACAGCACTCCGCAGATGCAGAGCTGTGGACAGGGCGACCTTTCCTACAGGCATCCAGATGAAGCGGAAACGCAAATATTTTTCCTCGTGAATGGGCATCCTGCATTGTGGGAATAGTCCTGTAACTGGATCCAAGATATTCCCCTGGAAAAGCTTAGGCTAAGTCCCTTCTATCCCCAGGCAGTCTGTCCTGAGATGCACGTGCCCAACTATACAGAGTTAGGAAGATTAAATCAGACCAGTCCCCCTGTTGCTATACCAGAAAGAAACACAGCAAAATGTTAATGCAACTATATAACAATGCCCACTTCTATTTTCCAAATATACTTTAATTATGCATTATTTCCATTAAAAAATTTATAACAACAACAAACACTTTTAAAAATAAGAAGAACCACCAGAATAGAGATTTTTTCAGCCATTTTAAGCTTTGCCTTTGGCTAGGGTTCTGTCAAACTTTATGTTCAGTATCTCTTAGAACTTAGACTAAATATACCTTACGTTTGTGAAAATATGCATATACGGCTTATTTCTTTCTTGTCACTACTGAATTACCAAACTTGCTTTTCCTACAAATCCCTACTGTTAATAATCACCGTACTAAGTAAAAAATGAATAAGCATCTCATGTGTCCTCTGTGCTTGTCACTGGCCGGCTATTTCGAGGATATCACACTACTCCTAGAGGCAGAGACAGTGAGAGATTTTGCAGAGAAGGAAGGGAGCATCAGGAGATGAGCTGACTATCAAAGGTTAAGACCTCCATCCTTACATGTAAGTATATCAAAGATACTAGGCACATTCTAGGAAAAGGGTGAGGTTGGAGAGTCTCTTAAGTATATCAATATCCTTGGAATAATAACATCATGTTAACAAAAGTAACAGGAAAACATCTGAGGCTGGATGAAACAAATGTCCACTTTTGTGATAATTAAAAGGAAGAGGACCATTTTTTGAATTCCCCAACTAGCTGAGTGAACTGTTCCAAATCACTCCCTTAATTCTGCAGATCTCCCATTTGTTTTCCATGACACCCCCTCAACTCACTAGTGTTTACTGACACCAGGGAGTGAAAACAAACAGCTCCCACCGTACTCAGTTGGTGCTGTTATTAGGACTGCCCACTCTTTGGTGCCACCTACGTTTTTTCTTTATGGAAAAAGCTAGGCATTAAGAATCATCAAAGACAATCCTGATGAAGTGAGGAAATCAGAATTACCAAAAGCCACCAACTTCAATCTGTAACGCATACTTAAATACAAGACAATATAAAGCAATGGATCCTCCTCTTCGGTGAAGGTCTTGAAGAGATGACATCGAAAACAGAGTATTTTGTGTTTGGAAAGGGTGTACCTTGGACAAAAATAAACCAACATCTCTTAGTACCTAAATAGCATGTGGAAGCTAACAATCAGGAGACTAATGGTGAAGCAAGTGAAAGGGGGGAGGGGGAGGGAAAATTTAAAAAGGTGAGAGGCTTCTTTTTATTTAAAAATATAGACTGGGGGCGCCTGGGTGGCTCAGTTGGTTAAGCGACTGCCTTCGGCTCAGGTCATGATCCTGGAGTCCCAGGATCGAGTCCCGCATCGGGCTCCCTGCTCGG